>NW_028156966.1:0-19483 GCF_964263955.1 Coregonus lavaretus | reverse complement strand
GGAACACGGTCGTTCTGACTATCGTGGACAGATTCAGCAAGTTCGCCCATTTTGTGCCTATTGCCAAGCTTCCCTCTGCCTCGGAGACGTCCGAGATCCTGGTTAGGGAGGTTTTCAGGGTCCACGGTTTACCCAGTGATATCGTTTCCGACCGTGGCCCTCAGTTTTCCTCTGCTGTCTGGAAGTCCTTCTGTTTGGCCCTTGGAGCTACAGTCAGTCTCACATCTGGGTTTCACCCCCAATCTAATGGTCAGGCGGAGAGAGCCAACCAGAAGATGGAATCCACGCTACGCTGCCTTGTCTCCTCCAACCCCACCTCCTGGGTCTCTCAGTTGCCTTGGGTGGAGTATGCCCACAATACTCTCCCTACATCTGCCACTGGGATGTCTCCCTTCCAGTGCCTGTATGGCTACCAACCTCCCTTGTTCCCTTCTCAGGAGAAGGAGCTCTCAGTGCCCTCTGTTCAGGCCCATATTCGTCGTTGCCACCGGACCTGGCATCGGGCCAGAAAGGCACTCCTTAGAGTTGCGGACCGGTATCAGCTCCAGGCGAATCGTCGCCGGATTCCCGCTCCCACCTATACCATCGGAGATAGGGTCTGGTTGGCCACACGGGATCTTCCTTTACGGACTGAGTCTAGGAAGTTGTCACCGAAGTTCATTGGTCCGTTTGTGGTGGAGAAGGTGATCAATCCGGTTGCAGTTCGACTCAAACTACCGAGAACGCTCAGAGTCCATCCCACCTTTCATGTCTCCTGCCTCAAGCCTGTTCTCCTCAGTCCTCTGTTGCCTCCTCCGCCTCCTCCTCCTCCTCCTCGGATGATCGGAGGTGGTCCTGCCTACACGGTGCGACGCATCATGGATTCCAGACGGCGGGGCCGGGGTTTCCAGTATCTCGTGGACTGGGAGGGGTATGGTCCTGAAGAGAGGAGTTGGATTCCGCGGCGACAGATCCTGGATGCTGACCTCATTCGAGACTTCTACCGCCTCCATCCTGGCGCTCCGGGGAGTCCGCCCGGTGGCGTTCGTCGGAGGGGGGGTACTGTAACGAACCCTGCAGTCTGATCGGTTTTCTGCTCGGGATCTCCTGTTTCCCGAGGGTTCTGGAACGCTCCCTGCCTGGTTGCCGGGCAACGTTGCTAGGCGGGAGCTCTCTTGATTTCCGCACCTGCATCCCATCAGTAATCTGCACACCTGGTCCTGATCATCACCCTTCTTAGGCTCTGTCCTAACATCCATTCCCTGCCGGATCGTTAGCCATGAACAGTAGGTTTATCAGAGTATCAGCCTTAGAACTTCTAGCGTTAGTTTTGTTGTTTTGCACCTTGTTGGTTTGTTGTGTACTTACCTCCGTTTTGTTCCATCTGCAGTCACTCGTCCGGAACCTGCACCCAACCCCTGCCTGGTGATCAACGGCTGCCAAACCATTATTGGATTTACCACTGCACCCCCAACAACTCGTCCACGCCGCCCGCTCTGTTTCCTGGATTACTCAGCATCACTCTCGAATCTGTTTAATAAACACTCACCTTCGTTCAATTTACCTTGTCCTGGTCTGCTTCTGGGTTCTGGCTTTGTAATCCGTGACAGAATCAACTATTAAAGACTACCAGAACTCACTGGATTCTCCAATTACATTGAATGAACTAAAGGACAAAATACAAACCCTCCAACCCAAAAAGTCCTGTGGTGTTGATGGTATCCTCAATGAAATGATAAAATATACAGACCACAAATTTCAATTAGCTATACTTAAACTCTTTAACATCATCCTTAGCTCTGGCATCTTCCCCAATATTTGGAACCAAGGACTGATCACCCCAATCCACAAAAGTGGAGACAAATTTGACCCCAATAACTACCGTGGGATATGCGTCAACAGCAACCTTGGGAAAATCCTCTGCATTATCATTAACAGCAGACTAGTTCATTTCCTCAGTGAAAACAATGTACTGAGCAAATGTCAAATTGGCTTTTACCAAATTACCGTACGACAGACCACGTATTCACCCTGCACACCCTAATTGACAAACAAACAAACCAAAACAAAGGCAAAGTCTTCTCATGCTTTGTTGATTTCAAAAAAGCTTTTGACTCAATTTGGAATGAGGGTCTGCTATACAAATAGATGGAAAGTGGGGTTGGGGGAAAAACATACGACATTATAAAATCCATGTACACAAACAACAAGTGTGCGGTTAAAATTGGCAAAAAACACACACATTTCTTTCCACAGGGCCGTGGGGTGAGACAGGGATGCAGTTTAAGCCCCACCCTCTTCAACATATATATCAACAAATTGGCGAGGGCACTAGAACAGTCTGCAGCACCCGGCCTCACCCTACTAGAATCTGAAGTCAAATGTCTTCTGTTTGCTGATGATCTGGTGCTTCTGTCACCAACCAAGGAGGGCCTACATCAGCACCTAGATTTTCTGCACAGTTTCTGTCAGACCTGGGCCCTGACAGTAAATCTCAGTAAGACAAAAATAATGGTGTTCCAAAAAAGGTCCAGTTGCCAGGACCACAAATACTAATTCCATCTAGACACCGTTGCCCTAGAGCACACAAAAAACTATACATACCTCGGCCTAAACATCAGCACCACAGGTAACTTCCACAAAGCTGTGAACGATCTGAGAGACAAGGCAAGAAGGGCCTTCTATGCCATCAAAAGGAACATAAAATTTGACATACCAATTAGGATCTGGCTAAAAATACTTGAATCAGTTATAGAACCCATTGCCCTTTATGGTTCTGAGGTCTGGGGTCCGCTCACCAACGAAGAATTCACAAAATGGGACAAACACCAAATTGAGACTCTGCATGCAGAATTCTGCAAAAACATCCTCTGTGTACAACGTAAAACACCAAATAATGCATGCAGAGCAGAATTAGGCCAATATCCGCTAATTATCAAAATCCAGAAAAGAGCTGTTAAATTCTATAACCACTTAAAAGGAAGCGATTCCCAAACCTTCCATAACAAAGCCATCACCTACAGAGAGATGAACTTGGAGAAGAGTCCCCTAAGTAAGCTTGTCCTGGGGCTCTGTTCACAAACACAAACAGACCCCACACAGCCCCAGGACAACAACAACAACAACACAATTAGACCCAACCAAATCATGAGAAAACAAAAAGAGAATTACTTGACACATTGGAAAGAACTAACAAAAAAACTGAGCAAACTAGAATGCTATTTGGCCCTAAACAGAGAGTACACAGTGGCAGAATACCTGACCACTGTGACTGACCCAAACTTAAGGAAAGCTTTGACTATGTACAGACTCAGTGAGCATAGCCTTGCTATTGAGAAAGGCCGCCGTAGGCAGACCTGGCTCTCAAGAGAAGACAGGCTATGTGCACACTGCCCACAAAATGAGGTGGAAACTGAGCTGCACTTCCTAACCTCCTGCCAAATGTACGACCATATTAGAGACACATATTTCCCTCAGATTACAGCGATCCACAAAGAATTCGAAAACAAATCCAATTTGGATAAGTCCCATATCTACTGGGTGAAAAACCAGTGTGCCATCACAGCTGCAAGATTTGTGACCTGTTGCCACAAGAAAAGGGCAACCAGTGAAGAACAAACACCATTGTAAATACAACCCATATTTATGTTTATTTATTTTCCCATTTGTACTTTAACTATTTGCACATTGTTACAACACTGTATATATACATAATATGACATTTGAAATGTCTTTATTCTTTTGAAACTTCTGAGTGTAATGTTTACTGTTAATATTTATTGTTTATTTCACTTTTGTTTACTATCTACTTCACTTGCTTTGGCAATGTTAACAGACGTTTCCCATGCCAATAAAGCCCTTAAATTGAAATTGAAATTGAGAGAGAGAGAGAGCGAGAGAGCGAGAGAGCGAGAGAGCGAGAGAGAGCGAGAGAGAGAGAGAGAGAGAGAGAGAGAGAGAGAGAGAGAGAGAGAGAGAGAGAGAGAGAGAGAGAGAGAGAGAGAGAGAGAGAGAGAGATGACTATGTACACAGCGAAGGATTTCATGGTAGTTAACAAGTTAAACAAGAGGGTTATTCCTTGGGCTTGACACACTGATTATAACTGATACAGCTATCACACACACAGGCCTACACACCCACCACCTAACACACACACACACACGCACATACACACACAGGCCTACACACCCACCACCTAACACACGCACACACGCACACACACACACACACACACACACACACACACACACACACACACACACAGGGGGTGTTGCAGTCTGGATAATCAGAAGGCTTTATTGAGCGGTGGTCAGGCTCCTCTCCCTCTATCAAGCCTTCCTTTATGAGGCCTTTGATGAATGAAGGCTGAGAGGTGTCCTGGTGAGTGCCGGAATAGAAAACAAAAAATATATATATTTTAACAAACGGTAGAGCTATAGGTTTAGGGATATAATAATATGCCATTTAGCAGACACTTTTATCCAAAGCGACTTACAGTCGTGCGTGCATGCATTTTTGTGTATGGGTGGTCCCGGGGATCGAACCCACTACCTTGGCGTTACAAGCACCGTGCTCTACCAGCTGAGCTACAGAGGACCACAGGGATGTGTTATATATATTTTATATTTTATAATAATATATTTTTTGCTATTTTTACAACCTGAATTATGGCCGCAGTAGCTGACAGTGGTGTGAAAGGACTTAGATGAATAGACAAGTTATAGGTGTGTCGAGGCTCGATCCCTCACTGGCCAATCAGACCTCTATGGCTAAATATGTGGTTGCTTCAAGTTGTGTATTTATGGTCTTTTATGTATTGCATTGTCATCAACTCCAATTACAATGTTAGTCTGTTATGGATAAAAGTGTCTGCTAAATGGCATATTATTATTATTATTATTATAGTTTGTTAAATAGTCTAGAGAAACAAAATAACTAAATGTACAGTACCCGTCAAAAGTTTGGACACACCTACTCAATCAAGGGTTTTTCTATATTTTTACTATTTTCTACATTGTAGAATAATAGTGAAGACATCAAAACTATGAAATAACACATATGGAATCATGTAGTAACCAAAAAAGTGTTAAACAAACCAAAACGTTTTTTTCTTTTTTTTCTATTTTAGATTATTTAAAGTAGCCTCCCTTTGCCTTGATGACAGCTTTGCACACTCTTGGCATTCTCTCAACCAGCTTCACGAGGAATGTTTTTCCAACAGTCTTGAAGGAGTTCCCACATATGCTGAGCACTTGTTGGCTGCTTTTCCTTCACTCTGCAGTCCAACTCATCCCAAACCATCTTAATTGGGTTGAGGTCGGGTGATTGTGGAGGCCAGGTCATCTGATGCAGCACTCCATCACTCTCCTTGGTCAAATAGCCCTTACACAGCCTGGAGGTGTGTTTTGGGTCATTGTCCTGTTTAAAAACAAATGATAGTCCCACTAAGTGCAAACCAGATGGGATGGTGTATCGCTGCAGAATGCTGTGGCAGCCATGCTGGTTAAGTGTGCCTTGAATTCTAAATAAATCACAGACAGTGTCACCAGCAAAGCACCCCCACACCATAACACCTCCTCTTCCATGCTTCACGGTGGGAACCACACATGTGGAGATCGTCCGTTCACCTACTCTGCGTCTCACAAAGACACGGCGGTTGGAACCAAAAATCTCAAATTTGGACTCATCAGACCAAAGGACAGATTTCCACCAGTCTAATGTCCATTGCTTGTGTTTCTTGGCACAAGCAAGTATCTTCTTCTTATTGGTGTCCTTTAGTAGTAGTTTATTTGCAGCAATGGACCATGAAGGCCTGATTCACGCAGTCTCCTCTGAACAGTTGATGTTGAGATGTGTTTGTGACTTGAACTCTGTGAAACATTTATTTGGGCTGCAATCTGAGGTGCAGTTTACTCTAATGAACTTATCCTCTGCAGCAGAGGTAACTCTGGGTCTTCCATTCCTGTGGCGGTCCTCATGAGAGCCAGTTTCATCATAGCGCTTCATGGTTTTTGCGACTGCACTTGAAGAAACTTTCAAAGTTCTTGAAATGTTCCGGATTAATGACCTCCATGTCTTAAAGTAATGATGGACTGTCGTTTCTCTTTGCTTATTTGAGCAGTTCTTGCCATAATATGGACTTGGTCTTTTACCAAATAGGGCTATCTTCTGTATACCACCCCTACCTTGTCACAACACAACTATCCCATCTTTGCTAAATATGTTGAACATGTTTGCAGTCCACATTGACTGGGCAGAATGATACAATTATAAATTAAAAAATGATTAATTAAAAACAATAAGCAGTCTTTTTAAATAACTTCATGTTCCTAAACAGGCTTTCTATGGTCACTGAATAACTTCTTCCAATTATTAATAAACATGCACCTGTTAAGAAACTGGCTGTTAGAACTATTAAGTCTCCATGGATTGATGAGGAATTGAAAAACTGTCTGGTTGAAAGAGACGGGGCAAAAGGAGTGGCTAATAAGTCTGGCTGCACATCTGACTGGCTGACTTACTGCAAATTGAGAAATGATGTGACTAAACTCAACAAAAAGAAGAAGAAACTGTCTTATGAAGCCAAGATCAATGATATAAAAAAAACTTTGGAGTACTTTAAATGAAATTAGCTCTTAATGGGCAGAAAGACAAATTCAACTCCATCTTTCATCGAATCAGATGGCTTATTCATCACAAAACCATTTGATGTTGCCAATTATGTTAATGACTACTTCATTGGCAAGTGGGCAAACATAGGCAGGAAATGCCAACAAAGAACAGTGAGCCATCGTACTCAAGTATTAAAAATAAAAAATAAAAAAAACTAATAATGAAAGAAAAGCTTTGCAAGTTCAATAATAACAAACCTCCCAGCACTGACAACTTAGATGGAAAGCTACTGAGGATGGTAGCTGCCTCTATGACCACTCCTATCTGTCATATCTTTAATCTGAGCCTAGAGGAAAGTCTTTGTCTTCAGGCCTGGAGGGAAGCAAAAGTCATTCTGCTACCCAAGAGTGGTAAAGCGGCCTTTACTGGTTCTAACAGCAGACCTATCAACTTGCTGCCAGCTCTTAGCAAACTGTTGGGAAAAATGGTGTTTGACCAAATACAATGCTAGTTCTCTGTAAACAAACTGACAACAGACTTTCAGCATGCTTATAAAGAAGGGCACTCAACATGTACTGCACTGACATAAATGACTAATGATTGGTTTAAATAAATTAAGAAGAATAAGAAGATTGTGGGAGCTGTAGTGCAGCTTTTGATATTATTGACCATAACCTGTGGTTGAGAAAACATTTGTTTTATTGCTTTTCAACCTCCGCCATATGGTGGATTCAGAGCCATCTATCTAATTTATTTAATCGAAGCTTCTCAACAAAACAAAACAAACAAACAAACAAAAAAATATATATATATATATAAACTCAACATGTAAAGTGTTGCTCTCATGTTTCATGAGCTGAAATAAAAGATCCCAGAACTTTTCCATACGCACAACAAGCTTATTTTTGTGCAAAAAATGTGTTTACATCCCTGTTAGTGAGCATTTCTCATTTGCCAAGATAATCCATCCACCTGACAGGTGTGGCATTTCAAGAAGCTGATTAAACAGCATGATCTTTACACGGGTGCACCTTGTGCTGGGGGACAATAAAAAGCCACTCTAAAATGTGTTGTTTTGTCACACAACACAATGCCACAGATATCTCAAGTTTTGCGGGAGTGTGCAATTGGCATGCTGACTGCAGGAATGTCCACCAGAGCTGTTGCCAGAGAATGTAATGTTCATTTCTCTACCATAAGCCGCCTCCAACGTCGTTTTAGATCATTTGGCAGTACGTCCAACCGGCCTCACAACCACAGACCACGTGTAACCACGCCAGCTCAGGACCTCCACATCCGGCTTCTTCACCTGCGGGATCGTCTGAGACCAGCCACCGGGACAGCTGATGAAACTGAGCATTTCTGTCTGTAATAAAGCCCTTTTGTGTGGAAAAACTCATTCTGATTGGCTGGGCCTGGCTCCCAAGTGGGCGGGTCTGTGCCATCCCAGTCCCACCCATGGCTCCACCCCTGCCCAGTCATGTGAAATCCATAGATCAGGGCCTAATGAATTTATTTCAATTGACTGATTTCCTTACATGAACTGCAACTCAGTAAAATCGTTGAAATCGTTCCATGTTGCGTTTATATTTTTGTTCAGAATATACACAGTGCCTTCAGAAAGTATTCACACCCCTTGACATTTTCCACATTTTGTTGTCTTACAGCCTGAATTTAAAATGTATTAAATTTTAATGTTTTGTCACTACACACAATACCCCATCAAGTGGAATTATGTTTTTCTAAATTTTTACAAATTAATTAAAAATGAAAAGCTGAAATGTCTTGAGTTAATAAGTATCAACCCCTTTGTTATGGCAAGACTAAATAAGTTCAGGAGTAAAAACTTGCTGAACAAGTCACATAATAAGTTGAATGGGCAGTAGTGTTTAAACATGATTTTTGAATGTCTACCTCATCTCTGTACCCCACACATACAATTATCTGTAAGGTCCCTCAGTCAAGCAGTGAATTCAAACACAGATTCAATCACAAAGACAAGGGAGGTTTTCAAATGCCTTGCAAAGAAGGGCATCTATTGGTAGATTATTAAAAAATAAAAAATAAAGCAGATATTTAATATCCCTTTGAGCATGGTGAAGTTATTAATTACACTTTGGATGGTGAATCAATACACCCAGTCACTACAAAGATACAGGCACCCTTCCTAACTCAGTTGCCGCAGAGGAAGGAAACCGCTCAGGGATTTCACCATGAAGCCAATGGTGACTTTCAAATCGTTACAGAGTTTAATGGCTATGATAGGAGAAAACTGAAGATGGATCAACAACATTTGAGTTACTCCACAATACTAACCTAATTGATAGAGTGAAAAGAAGGAAGCCTACATTTTAAAAAAAATATTCCAAAATATGCATCCTGTTTGCAACAAGGCACTAAAGTAATACTGCAAAAAATGTCCTGAATACAAAGTGTTATGTTTGGGGCAAATCCAATACAACACATTACTGAGTACCACTCTCCATATTTTCAAGCATAGTGGTGGTTGCATCCTGTTATGGGTATGCTTGGAATCGTTAAGGACTGGGGAGTTTTTCAGGATAAAAACAAACTGAATGGAGCTAAGCACAGGCTAAACCCTAGAGGAAAACCTGGTTCAGTCTCCTTTCCACCAGACACTGGGAGAAAAATTCAACTTTCAGCAGGAGAACAATCTAAAACACAAGGCCAAATCTATGCTTGAGTTGCTTACCAATAACACAGTGATAGTTCCTGAGTAGCCGAGTTACAGTTTTGACTTAAACCTACTTGAAAATCTATGGCAAGACCTGAAAATGGTTGTCTAGCAATGATCAACAACCAATTGGTCAGAGCTTGAAGACATTTTAAAAGAATAATGGGCAAATGTTGCACAATCCAGGTGTGGAAAGCTCTTAGGGACTCACCCAGAAAGACTCGCAGCTGTAATCGCTGCCAATGGTGCTTCCACAAAGTATTGACTCAGGGGTGTGAATACTTATGTAAATTAGATATTTCTGTATTTCATTTTCAATAAATGTGCAAACATTTCTAAAAACATGTTTTCATTTTGTGATTATGGGGTACCGAGTGTAGATGGGTGACTGAAACAAAAAGCTATTTAATCCATTTTGAATTCAGGCTGTTACTCAACAAAATGTGGAATAATTCAAGGTGTATGAATACTTTTCTGAAGGTACTGTGTATATACCGAACAGAAATATAAATGCAACATGCAAGGCACTGTATGTATTTAGTGTTTAATGTGTATTTTATATTGTATTATACAGGCCACATCTGGAAAAGAGACCTAGGTCTCAATATGTCTTCCCTGTTAAAATAAAGGTTTAATAATTAAAAGAATGGGGATCCTAATAAAACACCAAATAGTGACACCATTGATGCAATGGGCATCACACATAATGAGTCCACATTTTTCACAGAAGCTGGACAAATATAATGTCCAATATAAAACAAAACAAAAGTGGAATATCAGTTGACTTTTCTGCTGCTGGTGATATTTTAATAAAACGTTGTGATATACCGATAAGGCTACTGTGTGTGCTAGCTAGCCGCTGGCTAAATCGACCGTTACCGCTAAGACCAGCTGTTGGTCGGTCTTAAAGGCCCAGGACAGTAAAAATGTGATTTTCCTGTGTTTTATATATATTTCCACACAATGAGGTTTGGGATAATACTGTGGAATTGTGAAAATGATGATAATTACCTTTTTGTTAGTGTAAGAGCTGTTCGAAAAGACTGAAATGTAATGAAATGAAAAGACTGTTTGAAATGTAATGAAATGAAATGTCAGCCTGTTTTGGTGGGATGGAGTTTTGGCCTACCTGGTGACATCACCACCAATCAGACTAATCCCAGACAGCAAAATTATTGCTTGCGAAATTGTGCTTTGCTAACACGCTATTTTTGTATATATTTTTTAACCATTTTAATTTCAAACAATCACAGTACGGTACTTAATTGTGAAGAGGGCACGACAACACCTTTTCCCCCATCAGGAGACTGAAAATATTTAGCATGGGTCCCCAGATCCTCAAAAGGGTCTACAGCTGCACCATCGAGAGCATCCTGACCGGTTGCATCATCACTGTCTGGTATGGCAACTGCTCGGCATCCGACCGCAAGGCGTTACAGAGGGTAGTGCGTACGGCCCAGTACATCACTGGGACCAAGCTTCCTGCCATCCAGTACCTATATATAAGGCGGTGTCAGAGGAAGGCCCAAAAAATTGTCAAAGACTCCCCCTCCCCCCTTTGTTTTTACACTGCTGCTACTTGATGTTAAATACACTGATTTTTTGGGGGGGTGTGTATCATTTGATTTACACAACATGCCTACCACTTTGAAGATGCAAAATATTTTTTATTGTGAAACAAACAAGAAATAAGACAAAAAAAACAGAAAACTTGAGCGTGCATAACTATTCAACCCCCCCCCCCAAAGTAAATACTTTGTAGAGCCACCTTTTGCAGCATGTCACGCTCGTCGGGAACAGAGGACCAAGGCGCAGCGTTGAAGGCGAACATACTTTTATTTAATGATTACACGAACAAAACAACAAACGATAACGTGACGTCCTCGGTCTAACACAAACCACACTGGAACAAGATCCCACACCATACTGTGGGAAACAGGCTGACTAAGTATGGTCCCAATCAGAGACAACAAGCAACAGCTGATTCACGTTGCCTCTGATTGAGAACCACACTGGCCAACATAGAAACACAATACTAGAATGAACACAAATGAAAACTCACACCCTGGCTCAACATACTAGAGTCCCCAGAGCCAGGGCGTGACACAGCAATTACAGCTGCAAGTTTCTTGGGGTATGTCTCTATAAGCTTGGCACATCTAGCCACTGGGATTTTTGCCCATTCTTCAAGGCAAAACTGCTCCAGCTCCTTCAAGTTGGATGGGTTCCCCTGGTGTACAGCAATATTTAAGTCATACCACAGATTCTCAATTGGATTGAGGTCTGGGCTTTGACTAGGCAATTCCAAGACAGTTAAATGTTTCCCCTTAAACCACTCAAGTGTTGTTTTAGCAGTATGCTTAGGGTTATTGTCCTGCTGGAAGGTGAACCTCCGTCCCAGTCTCAAATCTCTGGAAGACTGAAACAGGTTTCCCTCAAGAATTTCCCTGTATTTAGCGCCATCCATAATTCCTTCAATTCTGACCAGTTTCCCAGTCCCTACCGATGAAAAACAACCCCACAGCATGATGCTGCCACCATGCTTCACTGTGGGGATGGTGTTCTCGGGGTGATGAGAGGTGTTGGGTTTGCACCAGACATAGCGTTTTTCTTGATGGCAAAAAGCTCAATTTTAGTCTCATCTGACCAGAGTACCTTCTTCCATATGTTTGGGGAGTCTCCCACATGCCTTTTGGCAAAGACCAAACGTGTTTGCTTATTTTTTTCTTTAAACAATGGCTTTCTTCTGGCCACCCTTCAGTAAAGCCCAGCTCTGTGGAGTGTACCGCTTAAAGTGGTCCTATGGACAGATACTCCAATCTCCGCTGTGGAGCTTTGCAGCTCCTTCAGGGTTATCTTTGGTCTCTTTGTTGCATCTCTGATTAATGCCCTCCTTGCCTGGTCCGAGAGTTTTGGTGGGTGGCCCTCTCTTGGCAGGTTTGTTATGGTGCCATATTCTTTCCATTTTTTTTATAATGGATTTAATGGTGCTCCGTGGGATGTTCTAAGTTTCTGATATGTTTTTATAACCCAACCCTGATCTGTACTTCTCCACAACTTTGTCCCTGACCTGTTTGGAGAGCTCCTTGATCTTCATGGTGCCGCTTGCTTGGTAAGTAATTTTTTTAATTTCACTTCACCAATTTGGACTATTTTGTGTATGTCCATTTACATGAAATCCAAATAAAAATCCATTTAAATTACAGGTTGTAATGCAACAAAATAGGAACAATGCCAAGGGGGATGAATACTTTTGCAAGGCACTGTATCTATGCATAGTCACTTTACCCCTACCTACATGTACAAATGACCTTGACTAACCTGTACCCCCGCACATTGACTCGGTACCGGTACCCCCTGTATATAGCCTCATTATTGTTATTTTATTGTGTTAATACTTTAGTTTATTTAGTAAATATTTCTTGAACTGCATTGTTGGTTAAGGGCTTGTAAGTAAGCATTTCACGGTGAGGTCTACACTTGTTGATTTGATTTGATCTTAATTGTTACCCAGAAATGAAAACGGCTCCATTGGACCTTTAAATATCCCTAGTTGCGCTGACTGAAATGTGCATATTGGGACACGTTTTTAAGGACACATCTAAAATATTACCTCCCGCCTCAGCCCAAGCGAGCTGGTGTTAGACAGGTAAATTGCCGAACCTGGTGTTAGGGCTGGAAAAATGCAAGTGCGCCAGTTTTTTTACACTATGAAATTGAAAACTAACGTGCGTTTGACACTTGCGCTGCCTTAGCACCCACCTTACCGCCAACCGAAAGTAGAGCCCAGGATGAGTTGATCTCTGGCCTGGCATGTTGTCAAGGAGATGGACCAGGATGAGTTGATCTCTGGCCTGGCATGTTGTCAGGGAGATGGACCAGGATGAGTTGATCTCTGGTCTGACATGTTGTCTAATAAACCCCCTAACGCTGTATGGAGGGAGATGGACTTTAGGCTCTTTCCTCTTATTAAGCCTGTTCTATTTACTCTGTGGTAGTTTGTGTTTTAAAACAACAAGTTGTGGAAAATCACTGGGTTGTACACCCATCAATCTTGGTTAGTGTTGTTAAACCAGATTAAAAGCCCAACTGAAGCAATGTGTGTCCCTGGGGGGGGGTGAGGGTGAAGGAGTAGAGCAGGGATCATCAACTAGATTCAGCCGCGGGCTGATTTTTTCTTGAGCGGATGGTCAGAGGGCCGGAACATAATTAAGCAACAAGGCCCGAGGGGGTGTGGTATATGGCCAATATACCACGGCTAAGAGCTGTTCTTAAGCATGATGCAACGCGGAGTGCCTGGATACAGCCCTTAGGCGTGGTATATTGGACATATACCACAAACCCCTGAGGTGCCTTATTGCTATTATAAACTGGTTACTAACATAATTAGAGCAGTAAAATGATTTTTTTTTTGTCATACCCGTGGTACACGGTCTGATATACCATGGCTGTCAGCCAATCAGCATGCAGGGCTCGAATATCCCAGTATATAATTACAAATAATTTGTAGACTGCAAATTGACTGCAAGACATAATCTAAAACATAATCATTTCAAACCTTGCTTACATTTATATACAATCACGTGTCTCTCTCTTATGCGTGGGAATACTTTGGAACAGATTTCTTAAATTAAAATCACTCTATCCAATAATAAAAAATGATTTAAAAAAATTGGGCTCAGAAAACTTGGGGGGCCATATAAAACCACCAGTTGGGGAACCCTGGAGTAGAGCCATCCGATCTCTCCCACTACTACTGGGATGAAAACAAATAGACATCTAGTCAGATGACGGGGTGAGAAGGAGAGATGGAGACAGGGAGAGAGGAGGAGACGGGGAGAGAGGAGGAGACGGGGAGAGAGGAGGAGAGGAGGAGAGAAGGAGGAGACAGGGAGAGAGAAGGAGAGGAGAGAGAGAGGAGGAGACGGGGAGAGGAGGAGACAGGGAGAGAGGTGGAGAGGAGGGAGAGGAGGAGAGGAGGGAGAGAGGAGGCGACGGGGAGAAAGGAGGAGAGGAGGGAGAGAGGAGGAGACGGGGAGCGAGGAGGAGAGGAGGGAGAGAGGAGGAGAGGAGGGAGAGAGGAGGAGAGGAGGAGAGGAGGGAGAGAGGAGGAGAGGAGGAGACAGGGAGAGAGGAGGAGACGGGGAGAGAGGAGGAGAGGAGGAGAGGAGGAGAGGAGGAGAGGAGGAGAGGAGGAGGAGATGGGAGAGAGGAGGAGAGAAGGAGAGAGGGGAGAGGAGGAGACAGGGAGAGAGGAGGAGAGGAGGAGAGGCGGAGAGGAGGAGAGGAGGAGGAGAGGAGGGAGAGAGGAGGAAAGAGGAGGAGAGGAGGGAGAGAGAAGGAGAGGAGGAGATGGGAGAGAGGAGGAGAGAGGGAGAGGGGAGGGAGAGAGGAGGAGAGGGGAGAGGAGAAGAGAGAGGAAAGGAGGGGAGAAGGAGAGAGGGGAGAGGAGGAGAAAGGGGAGAGGAGGAGAGGAGGAGACATGGAGAGAGGAGGGAGAGAGGAGGACTGAGGGAGAGGAGGGGATGAGGGAGAGGAGGGGAGGAGAGAGGGAGAGAGGGGAGAGGAGGAGAAAGGGGAGAGGAGGAGACAGGGAGAGAGGAGGAGAGAATGAGAGGAGGAGGAGAGGAGGGAGAGAGGAGGAGAGGAGGAGACAGAAGAGAGAAGGAGAGAGGGAGAGAGGAGGGAGAGAGGAGGAGAGAGGGGAGAGGAGGAGAAAGGGGAGAAAGCGGAGATAAAAATAATAATAATATAAAGAGATGAGGAGAGAGAGGAGAGGAGGGGAGAAGGAGAGAGGGGAGAGGAGGAGAAAGGGGAGAGGAGGAGAGGAGGGAGAGGAGGGGATGAGGTAGAGGAGGAGAGGATGAGAGAGGGAGAGAGGAGGGAGAGAGGAGGAGAGAGGGAGAGGAGGGGATGAGGGAGAGGAGGAGAGGAGGAGAGAGGGGAGAGGAGGAGGAAGGGGAGAAAGGGGAGAGGAGGAGAGAGAGGAGAGGAGGGGAGAAGGAGACAGGGGAGAGGAGCAGAGAGGGGAGAGGAGGAGACAGGGAGAGAGGGGGAGAGAAGGAGAGAAGGGGAGACGGGGAGAGAGGAGGAGAGGAGGGGGACAGAGAGAGAGGAAGAGACAGGGAGAAGGGGAAGAGAAGGAGAGTGGGAGAGAAGGAGAGGAGGAGACAGGGAGAAAGGAGGAGAGAATGAGAGAGGGGAGAGAAGGAGAGGAGGGAGAGGAGACGAGGAGGGAGAGAGGAGGAGACGGGGAGAGGAGGGGGACAGAGAGAGAGGAGGAGACAAGGAGAAAGGAGGAGAGGAGGGAGAGAGGAGGAGAGGAAGAGAGAGGAGGAGACGGGGAGAGAGGCGGAGAGGAGGAGAGAGGGGAGAGGGGGAGAGGAGGAGAGGAGGAGAGGGGAGAGGAGCAGAGGGGAGAGGGGAGAGGAGGAGAGAGGGGAGAGGAGGAGAGAGGGAGACTGGGGAGAGGAGGAGAGAGGGGAGAGGAGGGGGACAGAGAGAGAGGAGGAGACAGGGAGAGAGGGGAAGAGAAGGAGAGGAGGAGAGGAGGAGAAGAGGAGAGGAGGAGTGTCTGGTTGGCCAGTGGAAAATCTATCTTTCATTTTGTTTCCAGCAATATGCTGTGTGGTGATTGAGGTCAGGGTGGAAGAAGACCACCCCAGTGCTCTGTCTTGGACATTACTACTGGTCTAACACACCACACACACACACACACACACACACACACACACACACACACACACACACACACACACACACACACACACACACACACACACACACACACACACACACACACACACACCCAGTGCTCTGTCTTGTGTATTACTACCACACATGTTTGCAACTAATGACAACACCATTCAACAGCCATCTGGGAAGTTGAAAAATCACCTGGGTAACCCACAGCCTCCCACTGTTCCTGTACAGATTGTGTGTGTGTGTGTGTGTGTGTGTGTGTGTGTGTGTGTGTGTGTGTGTGTGTGTGTGTGTGTGTGTGTGTGTGTGTGTGTGTGTGTGTGTGTGTGTGTGTGCGCGTGCGTGTGTGTGTGTTCACTGCCTTAGTGAGTAAGAGACCAGTATTATCAGTAGTATTATACACTACTTAGTTTGAGACAGAAGGTGGACGGCAGTTTAATCATTTAGTGGGTAATATGGTAACCATAGTTACATCTGTGATTTTCTTTTTTTTGTTGTATATTTAATTTGTTATTTTGTAAAAACAAAATCCACCCCAGATACAAACATACACATGAGAACATCAAGTTACAGACGCACACAAACGACGACTACATCTCATCTGACCCGCAAAACGACGACTACATCTCATCTGACCCACAAAACAACGACTACATCTCATCTGACCCGCAAAAACAACGACTACATCTCATCTGACCCGCAAAACGACGACTACATCTCATCTGACCCGCAAAACGACGACTACATCTCATCTGACCCGCAAAACGACGACTACATCTCATCTGACCCGCAAAACGACGACTACATCTCATCTGACCCACACGCCCATCCCTAGTGCCTGCGTCATTTTTGGCCTTAAATTGTACCAAGTTGTTTTTCTTTGTGATTTCAATATTTCAATACATTCTGTACATTAGTTTATACTGGATTAGGCGTACATTTTTGTTAACTGTAATTTAGTTAGTTCTGTTCCAACATTCCCTCCATCTTGTGCCAACATCAGTTCTTTTTAAGTCTTGGTTCCAATAGTTTATATATATATTTTTAAGAGATTATCAGTTGGATCGGCTCTCTGCAAGGTTTTGTATATCTTACCTATCATATGAACATCCTTTTCTGACTGTAGTTACACCTGTGACTTTACTAACTGTGTCTGTAGTGGATGTGACACTGAGGTGGTTCGGTGACCTTGACTGAGACCTGACAGTTAGAGATAACAGGAGAGATGTGTAGAGAGGTTTGGTCAGACAGAGAGATAACAGGAGAGATGTGTAGAGAGGTTTGGTCAGACAGAGAGATAACAGGAGAGATGTGTAGAGAGGTTTGGTCAGACAGAGAGATAACAGGAGAGATGTGTAGAGAGGTTTGGTCAGACAGAGAGATAACAGGAGAGATGTGTAGAGAGGTTTTTGGTCAGACAGAGAGATAACAGGAGAGATGTGTAGAGAGGTTTGGTCAGACAGAGAGATAACAGGAGAGATGTGTAGAGAGGTTTGGTCAGACAGAGAGATAACAGGAGAGATGTGTAGAGAGGTTTGGTCAGACAGAGAGATAACAGGAGAGATGTGTAGAGAGGTTTGGTCAGACAGAGAGATAACAGGAGAGATGTATAGAGAGGTTTGGTCAGACAGAGAGATAACAGGAGAGATGTGTAGAGAGGTTTGGTAAGACAGAGAGATAACAGGAGAGATGTGTAGAGAGGTTCGGTCAGACAGAGAGATAACAGGAGAGATGTGTAGAGAGGTTCGGTCAGACAGAGAGATACCAGGAGAGAATTGTAGAGAGGTTCGGTCAGACAGAGAGATACCAGGAGAGATGTGTAGAGAGGTTTGGTCAGACAGAGAGATACCAGGAGAGATGTGTAGAGAGGTTTGGTCAGACAGAGAGATAACAGGAGAGAATTGTAGAGAGGTTCGGTCAGACAGAGAGATACCAGGAGAGAATTGTAGAGAGGTTCGGTCAGACAGAGAGATAACAGGAGAGATGTGTAGAGAGGTTTGGTCAGATAGAGAGATACCAGGAGAGATGTGTAGAGAGGTTCGGTCAGACAGAGAGATACCAGGAGAGATGTGGAGAGAGGTTTGGTCAGACAGAAAGATAACAGGAGAGATGTGTAGAGAGGTTTGGTCAGACAGAGAGATAACAGGAGAGATGTGTTGAGAGGTTTGGTCAGACAGAGAGATAACAGGAGAGATGTGTAGAGAGGTTTGGTCAGACAGAGAGTTACCAGGAGAGATGTGTAGAGAGGTTTGGTCAGACAGAGAGATAACAGGAGAGATGTGTAGAGAGGTTTGGTCAGACAGAGAGATACCAGGAGAGATGTGTAGAGAGGTTTGGTCAGACAGAGAGATAACAGGAGAGAATTGTAGAGAGGTTCGGTCAGACAGAGAGATAACAGAAGAGATGTGTTGAGAGGTTTGGTCAGACAGAGAGATAACAGGAGAGATGTGTTGAGAGGTTTGGTCAGACAGAGAGATAACAGGAGAGATGTGTAGAGAGGTTTGGTCAGACAGAGAGATAACAGGAGAGATGTGTAGAGAGGTTTGGTCAGACAGAGAGATAACAGGAGAGATGTGTAGAGAGGTTTGGTCAGACAGAGAGATAACAGGAGAGATGTGTAGAGAGGTTCGGTCAGACAGAGAGATACCAGGAGAGAATTGTAGAGAGGTTCGGTCAGACAGAGAGATAACAGGAGAGGTGTTGAGAGGTTTGGTCAGACAGAGAGATAACAGGAGAGATGTGTTGAGAGGTTTGGTCAGACAGAGAGATAACAGGAGAGATGTGTAGAGAGGTTTGGTCAGACAGAGAGATAACAGGAGAGATGTGTAGAGAGGTTTGGTCAGACAGAGAGATAACAGGAGAGATGTGTAGAGAGGTTTGGTCAGACAGAGAGATAACAGGAGAGATGTGTAGAGAGGTTCGGTCAGACAGAGAGATACCAGGAGAGAATTGTAGAGAGGTTCGGTCAGACAGAGAGATAACAGGAGAGATGTGTTGAGAGGTTTGGTCAGACAGAGAGATAACAGGAGAGATGTGTTGAGAGGTTTGGTCAGACAGAGAGATAACAGGAGAGATGTGTAGAGAGGTTTGGTCAGACAGAGAGATAACAGGAGAGATGTGTAGAGAGGTTTGGTCAGACAGAGAGATAACAGGAGAGATGTGTAGAGAGGTTTGGTCAGACAGAGAGATAACAGGAGAGATGTGTAGAGAGGTTCGGTCAGACAGAGAGATACAGGACGAGAATTGTAGAGAGGTTCGGTCAGACAGAGAGATAACAGGAGAGATGTGTTGAGAGGTTGGTCAGACAGAGAGATAACAGGAGAGATGTGTAGAGAGGTTTGGTCAGACAGAGAGATAACAGGAGAGATGTGTAGAGAGGTTTGGTCAGACAGAGAGATAACAGGAGAGATGTGTAGAGAGGTTTGGTCAGACAGAGAGATAACAGAGAGAGATGTGTAGAGAGGGTTTGAGTCAGACAGAGAGATAACAGTAAC
>NW_028156967.1:0-23305 GCF_964263955.1 Coregonus lavaretus | reverse complement strand
TGAGTGAGAGAGAGAGTGTGAGTGAGTGAGTGAGTGAGTGAGTGAGTGAGAGAGAGAGAGAGAGAGAGAGAGAGAGAGAGAGAGAGAGAGAGAGAGAGAGAGAGAGTGAGTGAGTGAGTGAGTGAGTGAGTGAGTGAGTGAGTGAGTGAGTGAGAGAGTGAGTGAGTGAGTGAGTGAGAGAGAGAGAGAGAGTGTGAGTGAGTGAGTGAGTGAGTGAGAGAGTGTGAGTGAGAGAGAGAGAGAGAGAGAGAGAGAGAGAGAGAGAGAGAGAGAGAGAGAGAGTGTGTGTGAGTGAGTGAGTGAGAGACTCTGAGACTGAGAGAGAGACACTATACAACAGGGACAAGAAAAGAGGCCGCAATCAGCCTTCTGACCCGCATGCACCTGCTGGGACTCTTCTCCCAGTCCAACCACATATGCGGCCCTTGAGAGAGAGAGAGAGAGAGAGAGAGTGAGTGAGTGAGAGAGAGAGTGTGAGTGAGTGTGTGAGAGAGAGACTCCCTCTATCGAGGCCTATATCAACGTGCCATAGCCCATGGGGCGCCAGCCTCCATAGCGCCAGCCAGACACCAAGACCCACAGACACAAAGACCGAGCCGAGTCACGCTGCGGAGTCAAGCAGGTGAACAATATATTAGTAGAGACAGCCAACCTACCTACCTACCTACCTACCTACCAGAAGGGAGGGGAAGACAACACACAATCTCACTGTGTAGAAATAGTAGCCTACAAATACAACAACAACACACACACTGCCAGTGCACAAAAAGTACTAATACACACACAGTGCAAGTAAGCATGTCGTAGGACAGTTTATACCATGTGGATCCTGTACATACGACGAATACAACTTGAAACTTGAAGTACAACTCTCGTCTCAGCCAGGCCTCACAGGTGTATGTGTTTTAAGGTCCCCAAAAGAGCACTTCTTTAAAACACCCTGGACCACAACAGGGGACCCCAAACCATTTGATTCCCTTGCCAGACATCTCGGCTCACTACACAACAAGTGCTGCTGGCAATCGGATGCACTTTTAGCCCATTTAGGAGACAAATAGCACAGGAAAACCAGTGCGCACCGCTCCACCCGACAGTCCAACGGTGAGATTTTGAGCGAGTCGCAACAAAATGCACGGCCCTTCCGCGGCCCACATGACTTTATTCTGAACGGAGACAAGTCTGCTCGCTGGGCCGTTCGCTTTTGGAGCAAAAACACGGCTCCGTCGGTGACTTTTGGGCCGATATAGGCGAACAGAAAACACAAGTGAAAGAGCATTTGGCCAGCCCAGAGAAGCCGAGCTGGTTGGCTTGAGTCTACATGGTTCTCATGTCGCGTTTAAGGCCAGCCCCCTGCTCGGTGTGGAGCTTCAATAGCGCAGAACAGCGTCTACAGCAAACTACTCCTCGCAGACCGTGTGTGTGTGTGTGTACCGGACCAAACGACAGACAGACATGGCAGAAGTCGCACCAGCACCCGCCGCCGCCGCGCCGGCAAAGGCACCCAAGAAGAAGGCAGCAGCCAAGGCCAAGAAAGCGGGACCCAGCGTAGGCGAGCTCATCGTCAAGGCTGTGACCGCTTCCAAGGAGAGGAGCGGCGTGTCCCTGGCCGCACTCAAGAAGACGCTGGCGGCAGGCGGCTACGACGTGGAGAAGAACAACTCCCGCGTCAAGATCGCAGTCAAGAGTCTCGTCACCAAGGGTACCCTGGTCCAGACCAAGGGCACCGGTGCATCCGGCTCCTTCAAGCTCAACAAGAAAGCCGTCGAGGCGAAGAAGCCCGCCAAGAAAGCCGCAGTCCCCAAAGTAAAGAAGGTGGCCGCCAAGAAGCCCGCCGCGGCGAAGAAGCCCAAGAAGGTAGCAGCCAAGAAGGCCGTCGCCGCAAAGAAGTCCCCCAAGAAGGCCAAGAAGCCCGCTACACCCAAAAAGGCCGCCAAGAGCCCCAAGAAGGTGAAGAAGCCCGCCGCAGCGGCCAAGAAGGCAGCCAAGAGCCCCAAGAAGGCTACAAAGGCAGCCAAGCCCAAAGCCGCCAAGCCCAAGGCAGCCAAGGCCAAGAAGGCAGCCCCCAAGAAGAAGTAAACCTATTACAAACAGTGTTCTACTCGACACATGTTGTACCACAAAAGGCTCTTTTAAGAGCCACCCACCTCTTTCCATAGAAAGCGCATTGATTTCCATGTACTACCTGTCGTGGAAAAGAAATTACGCACACTAGGCTACTTTTACGCACACAACATTGTCCCACTCTGGGTGTGTGCGAAGGGAGAGGCATATAATAGAGGGCCAAAATGGCTCAGAAATTCGACCTCACGAGTGCACCCTCACCAGCCATTTTTATATATGAGCCACTGGGCTATTCCCGTTCAGAGGCAGGCTGCTGTGATGTGTTACAAGTGCCATGTAATAACAATAACAATACTATAGTGGCTTCGAATTGAAACTCACGAGTGCACCCTCAACAGCCATTTTTATATATGAGCCACTGGGCTATTCCCGTTCAGAGGCAGGCTGCTGTGATGTGTTACAAGTGCCATGTAATAACAATAACAATACTATAGTGGCTTCGATTTCAAACTCAAGAGTGCACCCTCACCAGCTGTTTGTTTCCCATTTGGAGAGAAATAATGTGTGGATGTCATTTCGGACATTTTGGCGCTCACGCGAAATGACACAAAGTAACAAAGTCGGAGGGAAACAAAGTAGCCTCTCACTCGCTGCCTGTGGGTGGGAACCGGCTTAGGGCTGTCTGTCTGTCCATCTGTCTGTCCCTCGCTCCAATTGGATAAGGCCACACCGGCCCGGTGGCCAATCGTTGCCTCTTGTGGCGAGGTATATGTACGGCTCTCGAAGTGGCGAGCGGCTCATTCAGACTTTCTGTGACTTTCTCAAGCTACCAATATGAGCGGAAGAGGCAAAACCGGAGGCAAGGCCAGGGCGAAGGCAAAGACCCGTTCATCCCGTGCTGGCCTCCAGTTCCCCGTGGGCCGTGTGCACAGGCTGCTGCGCAAAGGCAACTACGCCGAGCGTGTGGGCGCTGGCGCACCAGTCTACCTGGCCGCCGTACTCGAGTACCTGACTGCTGAGATCCTGGAGTTGGCCGGCAACGCTGCCCGTGACAACAAGAAGACTCGTATCATCCCCCGTCACCTGCAACTGGCCGTCCGTAACGACGAGGAGCTGAACAAACTGCTCGGCGGTGTGACCATCGCTCAGGGTGGTGTGCTGCCCAACATCCAGGCAGTCCTACTCCCCAAGAAGACCGAGAAGGCAGTCAAAGCCAAGTAAATTCGCTACTGCGACTTCAACTTGACTACTCAACCCCCAAAGGCTCTTTTAAGAGCCAACCACCTAGCTCTCCAAAAGCGCAAAGTACCTTTCTATGACCGCAATACATTGAGTGGGTGTATACACAACTATTTCGACATTCTGTGCCCACATGAGGCCTTGCATGAACAACAACACCTACTTGGCCTCATTTGCCATAGCAGGCTAGCATTAGATGATACGTGCCTATAAGTTCTATATCGTGGAGCTCCGCCCCATAGGGGAGCTATGCTCCTAGTGGTTTACCCTCTGCCCTAGGGCAGAACAGCCTGAAGCAAAATTATGCACACACCTACAGCCAATAGGAGTACAGGTGTCCCTATATAAGGAACCCCGTTCCATCAATCTGCCTCCCTTTATCTTCAGCGACTGGACTAGATCTGAAGAAGCCATACGAAGACTCTAGAAAGATTTTCGCCGTTGACTACCAGCCGTCAACGTCTTTCGCCATGAGCACACCTGGGAATTTCCCACCCCCAAAGGCCCTTTTAAGGGCCCTGTGTCGGTGTTCCACCATGGCTACCTCGGACCCCCACGATCTCTGCTTCGTGTGTTTGGGACCGCAGCACGCCGAGGATGGTCTCGACATCCCTCCTAATTGCGCCTCCTGCGCCCTCCTTACCATAAAGGAGAGGCAGCAGCGTCGGGCGTTTTTTGCGGAGGACGTCCCTCTAGATGACGTAGTGTCCTCACTCCTCTCTGCTTCAGAGGCGTCAGAGGACAGTGCGGGGTCGGAGGATGACAAGGAAGGCGCCGAGGCGGATATCCCAGTGGGACAATCCAGATCTCTGGCGCCTACCTTCAAAACCCCCTTTCATTCTGAAAGCGCGAGGTTAGAAGGATCCTTGTGCGATGACGACATGGGCTCTGCTAGGTCAGAAGCCCTGTCCTTCGCGGTAGCCTCTCTGCGCTCGGACTTTCCCGGGCTCATTGAGAAGGCTGCCACACGACTCGAGGTTGTGCTGCCCCCAGTTCCCCTTCCTATGGAGGTGGACCTGATGGAGGGCGGCCCTTACTCCAAGCCAAGGAGGGCAGCTGAGCCTATGGCTCCAGCCTTGCCCTCTCTCGGCAAGTATGTCGAGGGTTCGTGGGGGGCACCTCTGGCGGCGCGTTCGCCGGCCAGAGCGTATATCCCCTTCACCAGAGTGAGCGGCTATGAGTGGGCGGCTAGGGGAATCCCCAGGCTCGAGGGCGCCATGGCGGCGTTCCTAGTGCCGGGGTCGAGTCCCTGGGTAGCCTCCAAGAAGGCCACTCTGCCAGCACAAAGAGATAGGTTCACAGCCCAGTTGGCTGAGAAATCCTTTACGCTGGGAGCCCAGAGCGTAGCAGCTGCTAACAATATCGCCCTCCTCGCGGCCTCCCTGTCCCGTCTCACAACGGGCAGGTCGGAGATGACCAGTGAGGAAGTGGAGGAGGCCTCCAGAATCTCTGGAGCCATTCTACACCTGACGCAGGCGGTTGCCATATGCGCGGGAAGGACCATGGCCACCTCCGTGGTCACGGAACGACACCTCTGGCTCTCGATGACGGCCATGAAGGAGACCGACAGGGCGTCTCTACTCAACGCCCCCGTCTCCAGCGAGGGCCTTTTTGGTCTCGCAGTGAAGGATGCGACAGAACGAATCGCCAGACTGGACGAGGAGAGGAGGCACCTGGCCAAGCATTTGCCGCTGGCAATGAGGTCCAGCAAAGCCCCAGCTAAACCGTCCACCTCCAACGCCCCCAGTAGAGCTACAGTGAGGCGTCGGGCCAGGCGACAGACGCACACCACAGACAGCAGGAGAGCGGGCTCGGCCCCTCCAGCAGTGACGGTGGCAGCAACGGTCCCGCCAGCGAGAGAGGTTGTCACGAGAGAGGTTGTCACGAGACCAGCTTGGCAGCACCAGAAGGCCTCCCAGAAGCGCAAGCACCTCTGACGAGGCGAGGGGGAGAGGACGGAGAACGGCCCGGCGAGTGTCGCAGAAGGGCCTACTGTTCCCCCCCACCCCACTGTTCAGGGCGTGGAGGACTGTTTTTTACATTGTGTGAATAAAGAGATTGTTCTCATTGACATTGTCAAAGAAGGACATTTATTCCATAAGGTTCGGAACACTTCACGTTCTATGGTAAATCTCCCTCACCATCTTGAGCGCAGCCCAACCCACTTAGAGTGTGTAGCTGAGCGTGCTCAGGAGAGGAAAAGGGCAAAGGTAGCAAGGCACAGCCTTAGCTCACCTAGTAAAGATTTTTTACTACAGACTCCTAGGAGCTCTGTAGTAAAGGTCTCACATAGTAGGCAGTTGCCTCTGTCCCAATGTGACATGAAGGCGCAGCCGCTAGCCGGGAGTGACGCCTTACTGCAGGCTAATGCCTCAGTCAGTGTAGATCAGACCCGTGCGACGTTCACGGAGAGCGGGAATACCAGGGCTACTAAGGTAGCCGAGGTATGGACGCCTCCGGTATATTCTGAACGAATCAATGCCCATGGCTCTGAGCGCAGCTCACCACACATTGAGTGTGTCGTTGAACAGCCGCATAAGACCAGTAAAGAGGTATTGTGGCACCACCGTGTGGTGTCAGTCAGAGATCACACTTTTCAGATTCAGCTGAGTTCTGTAAAGGAGAGGTCTCATGCCAAGCGGCAGTCTCAGTCAGTCAATGACATGATGACGCAATCGCTTTCCGGGAAGAGCGCTCTGTCTCAGGCCAGTACCTCAGACAGTGCAGTTCAGACCCGTGCTGCGTTCACGGAGGGCAAGATTACTGGAGTTACGGTCGTAACCAACGTATCAACGCCCCCGATTCACCCAGAACGAGCTGATGTTTCCTCTCCCTTTCAAGGGGGGCCCGCCTTGGGCTATTCCACCAACCCAGTGCTGGGGAATAGCGGCGGTGAGGGCCATAGAGGAATACAGGTCCTTCCTACTAGACGCACCACAGCTTCGTGCGCGCCCGCTCTCTCAGCACTGCTGGCAGTGGCGTCGAAGCTGTACCCTCTCACGCTGGCTAGAACAGACGTTAGAGAAGGGTTATGCCCTCCAATTCCATCGGACCCCACCCCCGTTCAGGGGAGTGGTGGAGACGGTGATGAAAACGCCAGACAAAGTGGCCGCTCTGAAGTCAGAGATTACGGAACTTTTGGCGAAGGAGGCGGTCACAGTAGTACCCCGAGAGCAAAGGAACAAGGGGCTTTACTCGCCCTATTTCCTAGTGCCCAAAAAGACGGGGGGAGTGAGGCCGATTTTGGATTTACGCATTCTCAACGAGAGCATAACCAAACGGCCCTTCCGAATGCTGACGACAAAACGCCTACTGGAATGTGTTCAGAAGGGAGATTTTTGTACAAGCATAGACCTAAAGGACGCGTACTTTCATGTGCCGATACAATCGCGCCACAGAAAGTTTCTGCGGTTTGCCTTTCAAGGGGTGGCGTACGAGTTCACGAGGATGCCGTTTGGGTACGCCCTGGCACCTCGAACGTTTTCCAAATGTGTGGAGACGGCATTGGAACCGCTGCGTCGTCAGGGGATAAGGCTATTAGCCTACCTAGACGACCTGTTGATTCTTGCCCCGTCAGCAGAGCTGGCGTTCACACACACGACACAGACAGTGATTCATCTCACGCGTCTGGGGTTTGCTGTGAATTGGAAAAAGAGCGCACCCTGGCCCAGTCATCAGATAGTCTACCTGGGACTACAGCTAGACACTGTAATGATGAGGGCGCGAATTTCGGACCCTCGAAGGGCAGCATTGGTACTAGCCCTGAGGAAGTGTCGTCCGAATCACACAGTAACGGCGCTATCGATCATGTCACTTTTGGGTCTCATGTCGGCAGCCCACTCTGTGGTACCGCTGGGGCTTCTGCACATGCGCAGAACACAGCGGTGGTTCGCCCAACTAAGACTAGACCCAGTGCGTCAACGTCATCGGTTGGTGGTGGTTCCTCTCTCGCTAAGAGCAGACCTGGACTATTGGAAGAACCCGTGCGTTCTCACGCACGGAGTCCCGATGGGCAAGGTGTCATCCTACATTCCAGTGTATACAGATGCCTGTCTAACTGGATGGGGAGGGACATGTCAGTCTCAAGCGATAGGTGGTGTATGGCCTCAATCAGGTCGGCACATAAACCTCTTGGAGTTGGAAACGGTTCGACTGGTCCTGAACCACTTCGCGTCTACCCTTCGGGGTCGCGATGTGTTGGTTTGGTCAGACAACCGGACCACAGTAGCTCACATAAATCGCCAGGGAGGGGTCAGGTCTCCTGCCCTCCACAGGGCGGCAGAGGAATTGTGGCTGTGGGCTCACAAGCACCTTCGCTCGTTGAGAGCAGCGCACATTCCGGGCTACTTGAACGTAGGGGCAGATCTCATGTCAAGAGGGGGTCCTCGAGACGACGAGTGGTGTCTGCACCCAGACATTGTTCTCCAAATTTGGAAACAATTCGGGAGAGCCGAGGTGGATCTGTTCGCGTCACGTGTGAACGCGCAGTGTCCCTTATGGTTCTCCCTGAGACAACAGGACGAGCCGCCATTGGGAAGGGACGCGTTCGCGCACTGCCCATGGCCGAAGGTTCTCCTGTATGCATTCCCTCCGCTGTCTTGCATTCTCCCACTGCTAGCCAGGGTGAGATCAGAGGAGCTAACAGTGATACTGATAGCGCCCGATCGCCCGGGGGCTCCGTGGTTTGCAGAGATGAGTCAGATGTTGATTGTGCCACCTTGGACAATTCCACATCGACGAGACGCGTTGAGCCAGGCGGGAGGCTCGATAGGGCAGTGGCCCATAATCGGCCAACCACTGAAGGCTTGGTTCCTGAACGGGACAGGTTGAGGCGCCGTGGGTTATCTGATGCAGTGATCAGAACCATACAGAGCGCTAGGGCCAGTTCCACTTCCAGGATGTACACGAGCAGATGGAATGTTTTCTCACAGTGGTGTAACACACAGGACGTAGACCCCATGAGCTGTCAGATAGAGAGTGTGCTCTCATTCCTGCAGTCTATGTTTGATAAGCAGAAATCGCCCTCCACCATTCGAGTGTTTGCAGCGGCAATTTCAGCTGGTCATGAAGGGTTTAACGGGAAAAACCTGTTTAGTCATCCATTAGTGAAACGTTTCTTATTGGGAACGCGAAGGCTTAGGCCAATGCCTAGAGCTACGCTGCCCCGATGGGATTTGACTCTGGTTCTCGAAGCGCTATGTAAGTCGCCGTTCGAGCCGTTGAATCAAATACCCCTCAAGATGCTGTCTATCAAGACGGCGCTGTTGCTCGCCTTGACTACTGCTAAACGAGTCAGTGATTTGTGTGCATTGTCGACGAGACCCGACTGCCTTGCCATTAATGGCGATCTGAGCAGAGCGGTGTTACGTCCTAACCCGGCATTTGTGCCGAAGGTTATTAACAGTGCATATAGATCACAGATCGTGGAATTGTGGGCTTTTCATCCCCCTCCCCATGGGGAGAGGAGTGAGGAAAAGCTTCATTGTTTGTGCCCAGTACGCGCTTTGGCGTGTTACGTTAGGCGCACAGCGGCGGTTAGGTCATCGCCTCAGCTGTTTGTGTGTCACGGTGCGGCTGCATTGGGTAGACCACTTTCAAAACAGCGTTTGTCTCATTGGCTTTGTGAAGGCATTGAGACGGCGTACGAGGCAGCGGGGCAACAACCGCCTCAGGGTATTAGAGCACACTCCACTCGTGGAGTGGCAGCTTCTACTGCCCTCTTCAGGGGAACAGAGGTAGAGGATATTTGTAGAGCAGCGTCATGGTCGACACCGTCTCCTTTTATCCGTTTCTATCTGTTGGATATGTCTTCTAACTCTTTGGCTCGGTCTGTACTCAGCGTGGCTGAAGGGAGACCATGAGCGGAATAGAGAAGGAAAGCAGGATTGTGACTATGTTCATAAGTCCGCTTTTATTAGAAGTAACATATGGTAGACATGTTTTCTAACTCTTTTGGCCGATCGAATTTCAGCGGAGCTGAAAGGCGTTCTTGAGCTAGAGAAAGAGGACAAAGCGGGACCTTGGACAGGTTCCAATCAGGTCCGCTTTGGTTAGGAAGACTTATGTCAAGGATAAGCCTTTTAACTCTAATCTCGATTGCATTCAGCACAGCTGAAGGGAAATCTTGAGGTAGAGGAGGGAGAAGCAGGACGATAGAATGATCTCTATCAGGTCCGCTTCGGATGAAGAGCATATTCTGTAGCATATCTCCTGGCTAACAGTGTTAGCATGTAGAGACATGTATTGAATGGACAGAATGTGAGGTCATCTATCTGAGGTTTCAGTTAGCATGAATGGTATATTTTGTCCCTGCCTACTAACCTATGGGGTTCCATTGAGTGAGTAAGGCGGGCTATTGGACACGTAATGTAGAGTGACATCTATGTCATTCCATTAGTGGATAATAGTATTGTCATAGAATATGGAGGCATGACTAGCTACTATTCAGACTAGCATGACGTATATTCTATTGATCTGCCCAATAGCCATTGACATTGTCATTGAGCTAGATGGGGCGGGTCTATAACCGATGACGCGGTATATTGTGACGCCCTGATGGGTTCCCTAGTTGCATTACTGCGGGAATTGGTTACAGCCATTGCTGGGCTTGACCTTTTTTCATTGTCGAATGGGAAATGTTAGGCTCGGCAGGGAGTACATTTTGGAGCGTTTCGCTCCGCCTTAAACCACTAGGAGCATAGCTCCCCTATGGGGCGGAGCTCCACGATATAGAACGATTAGTTACCGGAGTGTAACTCCAGTTCTATGAGTGGAGCGGAGCCCCATAGGACTTAAGGCCCTACCGACCCTTTCTAGTCTCGCTGAAGATAATATCTCGGGAGGCAGATTGATGGAACGGGGTTCTATATCGTGGAGCTCCGCCCCATAGGGGAGCTATGCTCCTAGTGGTTTACCCTCTGCCCTAGGGCAGAACAGCCTGAAGCAAATTTATGCACACACCTACAGCCAATAGGAGTACAGGTGTCCCTATATAAGGAACCCCGTTCCCTCAATCTGCCTCCCATTATCTTCAGCGACTGGACTAGAGAAGAAGCCTAGAAGACTCAGGAAGATTTTCGTCGTTGATATCCAGCCATCAACGTCTTCCTAAAATGAGCACACCATCATATCCACCCCCAAAGGCCCTTTTCAGGGCCCTTTGTCGATGTACTACCATGGCCGTTACGGACCCCCACGACCTATGTTTCGTGTGCTTGGGACCGCAACACGCCAAGGAAGGTCTCGACATCCCTCCTAATTGCGCCTCCTGCGCCCTCCTTCCTGTGAAGGAGAGGAAGCAGCGCTGGGCGTTTTTTAGAGAGGACGTCCCTCTGGATGATGCCCTGTCCACACTCGCCTCCGCTTCGGAGATATCTGAGGACAGTGCAGAATCGGAGGATGACAAGGAGGGCGCCGAGAGGGATGTTCCAGTGGGACAATCTCATACTCCGGCACCTGCCTTCAAGACCCCCTCTCTAGCAGAGAGCGTGAGGTCTGAGGGATCCTTGTGCGATGACGACATGGGCTCTGTTAGGTCAGAAGCCCTGTCCTTCGCAGCAGCCTCTCTGCGTTCCGACTTTCCGGAACTCATTGAGAAGGCGACCAAACGACTGGAGATTGCGCTGCCCCCAGCTCCCCTCCCTATGGAGGTGGATCTGATGGAGGGCGGCCCTTACTCTAAGCCAAGGAGAGCAGCGGAGCCAATGGCTCCAGCATTGCCCTCCCTTGGTAAATATGTCGAGGGCTCGTGGGGGACACCCCTGGCGGCGCGTTCGCCGGCCAGGGCGTACACCCCATTCACCAGAGTGAACGGATACGAGTGGGCAGCTAGGGGAATCCCCAGGCTCGAAGGCGCCATGACGGCGTTCTTAGTGCCGGGTTCGAGTCCCTGGGCCGCCTCCAAGAAGGCCACTCTGCCAGCGCAGAAGGACAGGTTCACAGCCACTTTGGCTGAGAAATCCTTCACGCTGGGAGCTCAGAGCGTAGCGGCGGCAAACAACATCGCCATCCTCGCAGCCTCCCTATCCCGTCTTACGACAGGAAGGTCTGAGTTGACTAGCGAGGAGGTGGAGGAGGCCTCCAGGATTTCTGGAGCCATTCTCCACCTGACACAGGCGGTAGCCATCTGTGCGGGCAGGACCATGGCCACTTCGGTGGTCATGGAAAGACACCTCTGGCTGTCCATGACAGCTATGAAGGAGACTGATAGAGCTTCATTGCTCAACGCCCCCGTCTCCAGCGAAGGGCTATTTGGCCTCGCTGTGAAAGACGCCACGGAAAGGATTGCCAAGCTGGACGAGGAGAGGAGGCATCTGGCTAGACATCTGCCACTGGCGATGAAAGCCAGCAGAGCCCCGACAGCTCCGTCCACCTCGAACGCCCCCAGCAGAGCAGGGAGGCGACGGGCCAGGCGGCAGGCGCCCACCGAAGGCGGCAAGAGAGCGGGCTCGGCCCCTCCGGCAGCGAAGGTGGCAGCAGCGGTCCCGCCGACCAGAGAGGTTGTCACGAAGCCGGACTGGCAGCACCGAAAGGCCTCCCAGAAGAGACGGCACTTGTGACGGGACGAGGGGGCGAGAACGGGAGATGGCCCGGCGTACGACGCTCAAGAGCCTACTGTTCCCCCCCACCCCACTGTTCAGGGCGTGGAGGGCGTTTTATTTTATGTGAATAAAGAGCGGAGTCTCACTGACATTGTCAATGAAAGACATTTATTCCATAAGGTACAGAACACTTCACGTTCTATGGTATCCCCCCACCATCCTGAGTGTAGCTCAACCCACCTAGAGTGCGTTGCTGAGCGCGCTCAGGAGAGGAAAAGGGAAGAGGTAGCAGGGCGCAGCCTTAGCTTACCTAATAAAGATCACTTACTACAGACTCCTAGGAGCTCTGTAGTAAAGGTCTCACATAGCAGGCAGCTGCCTATGTCCCAATGTGACATGAAGGCGCAGCCGCTAGCCGGGAAGAACGCCTTGCTGCAGGCTAATGCCTCAGCCGGCGCAGTTCAGACCCGTGCGACGTTCACGGGGAGCGGGATTACCAGAGTTACAGGTGTAACCAAGGTATGGACGCCTCCGGTCTATCATGAACGTATCAATACCCATGGCTCTGAGCGCAGCCCACCACTCACTGAGTGTGTTGTAGAGCAGACGCATGAGACCAGTAAAGAGGTATTATGGCACCACCGTGTGGTACCAGTCGGAGATCACACCTTTCAGACTCAGATGAGTGCTGTAATGGATGGGTCTCAGGGCAAGCGACAGTCTCAGTCAGACAATGACGTGATGATGCAATCGCTATTCGGGGAGAGCGCGCCGTCTCAGGTTAATGCCTCAGACAGCGCAGTTCAGAACCGTGCTGCGTTCACGGAGGGCCGGATTACTGGAGTTACAGGCGTAACTATCGTATCAAGGCCTCCGACTCACACAGAACCAGCTGATGTTTCCTCTCCCTTTCGAGGGGGGCCCACCCTGGGCTATTCCACCAACTCAGTGCTGGGGAATAGCGGCGGCGAGGGCCATAGAGGAATACAGGTCCTTCCTACTGAATGTACCACAGCTTCGTGCACGCCCGCTCTCTCTGCATTGTTGGCAGTGGCGACAAAGCTGTACCCTCTCACGCAGGCTAGAACAGACGTTAGAGAAGGGTTATGCCCTCCAATTCCGCCGAACCCCACCCCCGTTTCGGGGAGTAGTGGAAACGGTGATGAAAACGCCGGACAAAGTAGCCGCTCTGATGTCAGAGATCACGGAACTTTTGGCGAAGGAGGCGGTCACAGTAGTTCCCCGAGAGCAGAGGAACAAAGGGCTCTATTCGCCTTATTTCCTAGTGCCCAAAAAGACGGGGGGAGTGAGGCCGATTTTGGATTTACGCATTCTAAACGAAAGCATAACCAAACGGCCCTTCCGAATGCTGACGACAAAACGTCTACTGGAATGTGTCCAGAAGGGAGACTTTTGTACAAGCATAGACCTAAAGGACGCGTACTTTCATGTGCCGATTCAATTTCGCCACAGAAAGTTTCTGCGGTTCGCCTTTCAAGGGGTGGCGTACGAGTTCACGAGGATGCCGTTTGGGTACGCCCTGGCACCTCGAACTTTTTCCAAATGTGTGGAGGCGGCATTGGAACCGCTGCGTCGTCAAGGGATAAGGATATTAGCCTACCTAGACGACCTGCTAGTTCTCGCCCCGTCAGCAGAGCTGGCGTTCATGCACACGACACAGACAGTGATTCATCTCACGCGTCTGGGGTTCGCTGTGAATTGGAAAAAGAGCGCACCCTGGCCCAGTCATCAGATAGTCTACCTGGGACTACAGCTAGACACTGTAATGATGAGGGCGCGGATTTCGGACCCTCGAAGGGCAGCATTGGTACTAGCCCTGAGGAAGTGTCGTCCGAATCACACAGTAACGGCGCTATCGATCATGTCACTTTTGGGTCTCATGTCGGCAGCCCACTCTGTGGTACCGCTGGGGCTTCTGCACATGCGCAGAACACAGCGGTGGTTCGCCCAACTAAGACTAGACCCAGTGCGTCAACGTCATCGGTTGGTGGTGGTTCCTCTCTCGCTAAGAGCAGACCTGGACTATTGGAGGAACCCGTGCGTTCTCACGCACGGAGTCCCGATGGGCAGGGTGTCATCCTACATTCCAGTGTATACAGATGCCTGTCTGACTGGATGGGGAGGGACATGTCAGTCTCAAGCGATAGGTGGTGCATGGCCTCAATCAGGTCGGCACATAAACCTATTGGAGTTGGAAACGGTTCGACTGGTTCTGAACCACTTCGCGTCTACCCTTCGGGGTCGCGATGTGTTGGTTTGGTCAGACAACCGGACCACAGTAGCTCACATAAATCGCCAGGGAGGGGTCAGGTCTCCTGCCCTCCACAGGGCGGCAGAGGAATTGTGGCTGTGGGCTCACAAGCACCTTCGCTCGTTGAGAGCAGCGCACATTCCGGGCTACTTGAACGTAGGGGCAGATCTCATGTCAAGAGGGGGTCCTCGAGACGACGAGTGGTGTCTGCACCCAGACATTGTTCTCCAAATTTGGGAACAATTCGGGAGAGCCGAGGTGGATCTGTTCGCGTCACGTGTGAACGCACAGTGTCCCCTATGGTTCTCCCTGAGACAACAGGACGAGCCGCCATTGGGAAGAGACGCATTCGCGCACTGCCCGTGGCCGAAAGTTCTCCTGTATGCATTCCCTCCGCTGTCTTGCATTCTCCCACTGCTGGCCAGGGTGAGATCAGAGGAGCTAACAGTGATACTGATAGCGCCCGATCGCCCGGGGGCTCCGTGGTTTGCAGAGATGAGTCAGATGTTGATTGTGCCACCTTGGACAATTCCACATCGACGAGACGCGTTGAGCCAGGCGGGAGGCTCGATAGGGCAGTGGCCCATAATCGGCCAACCACTGAGGGCTTGGTTCCTGAACGGGACAGGTTGAAGCGCCGTGGGTTATCTGATGCAGTGATCAGAACCATACAGAGTGCTAGGGCCAGTTCCACTTCCAGGATGTACACGAGCAGATGGAATGTTTTCTCACAGTGGTGTAACACACAGGACGTAGACCCCATGAGCTGTCAGGTAGAGAGTGTGCTCTCATTCCTGCAGTTTATGTTTGATAAGCAGAAATCGCCCTCCACCATTCGAGTGTTTGCAGCGGCAATTTCAGCTGGTCATGAAGGGTTTAACGGGAAGAACCTGTTTAGTCATCCATTGGTGAAACGTTTTTTATTGGGAACGCGACGGCTTAGGCCAATGCCTAGAGCTACGCTGCCCCGATGGGATTTGGCTTTGGTTCTCGAAGCGCTATGTAAGTCGCCGTTCGAGCCATTGAATCAAATACCCCTCAAAATGCTGTCTATCAAGACGGCGCTGTTGCTCGCCTTGACTACCGCTAAGCGGGTCAGTGATTTGAGTGCACTGTCGACGAGACCCGACTGCCTTGCCATTAATGGCGATCTGAGCAGAGCGGTGTTACGTCCCAACCCGGCATTTGTGCCGAAGGTTATTAACAGTGCATATAGATCACAGACCGTGGAACTGTGGGCTTTTTATCCCCCTCCCCATGGGGAGAGGAGTGAGAAAAAGCTTCATTGTCTGTGCCCAGTACGCGCTTTGGCGTGTTACGTTGAGCGCACAGCAGCGATTAGGTCATCGCCTCAGCTGTTTGTGTGTCACGGTGCGGCTGCATTGGGTAGACCACTTTCAAAACAGCGATTGTCTCATTGGCTTTGTGAAGGCATTGAGACGGCGTACGAGGCGGCGGGGCAACAACCGCCTCAGGGTATTAAAGCGCATTCCACTCGTGGAGTAGCAGCTTCTACTGCCCTCTTCAGAGGTACAGAGGTAGTGGATATTTGTAGAGCGGCGTCTTGGTCAACACCGTCTCCTTTTATTCGTTTCTATCTGTTGGATATGTCTTCTAACTCTTTGGCTCGATCTGTACTCAGCGTGGCTGAAGGGAGATCTTGAGAAGGAACAGAGAAAGAAAGCAGGATTGTGACCATGTTCATAAATCCGCTTTTATTAGAAGGAACATATTATGGCACGGTTTTCCAACTCTTTAGCTCGGTCGGCTTTCAGCAGAGCTGAAAGGCGATTTTGAGCTAAAAAAGAGAGGACAGAGCAGGACCTTGGACAGGTTCCAATCAGGTCCGCCTTGGTTAGGAAAACGTGTTATGTCAGCATGTCTCTTGACTCAGGGTTAGTACATAGAGACATGTATTGAACACAGAATATTGAGGCACGGCTAGCTGCTGGTACAGTTTAGCATGGCGTCTATTCTGATGGTCTGCCCACTAGCCATTGGCATTGCCATTGAGATAGATGGGGCGGGTCTATAACCAATGACGCGGTATATTGTGACGCCTTAATGGGTTCTTAGTCGCAGTACTGCGGGAATTGGTTGCAGCCATTGCTGGGCTTGACATTTTTTCATATTTTAATGGGAAGTGTTAGGCTCGGCAGGGAGTACATTTTGGAGCGTTTCGCTCCGCCTTAAACCACTAGGAGCATAGCTCCCCTATGGGGCGGAGCTCCACGATATAGAACGATTAGTTACCGGAGTGTAACTCCAGTTCTATGAGTGGAGCGGAGCCCCATAGGACTTAAGGCCCTACCGACCCTCTCTAGTCTCGCTGAAGATAATATCTCGGGAGGCAGATTGAGGGAACGGGGTTCCTTATATAGGGACACCTGTACTCCTATTGGCTGTAGGTGTGTGCATAAATTTGCTTCAGGCTGTTCTGCCCTAGGGCAGAGGGTAAACCACTAGGAGCATAGCTCCCCTATGGGGCTCCGCTCCACTCATAGAACTGGAGTTACACTCCGGTAACTAATCGTTCCTTATATAGGGACACCTGTACTCCTATTGGCTGTAGGTGTGTGCATAATTTTGCTTCAGGCTGTTCTGCCCTAGGGCAGAGGGTAAACCACTAGGAGCATAGCTCCCCTATGGGGCTCCGCTCCACTCATAGAACTGGAGTTACACTCCGGTAACTAATCGCTGTCACTCTTGACTTTGGCGACTATTATTGCGCGTAAAGGGCCGGCGGCGTCCTATTGCGCATAAAGGGCCGGCGGCGTCCTATTGCGCGCGCACCGGGAGTTTGAGTTTTGGAGAGGCCGGGCCTCCCGTCCAATGGCCAACGGAGGAGGCCTGCGAAACGGGCCAATCGGGGTGGTGGGGAGATGGTGTCCAATCAGCAGGCGCCACTGCCGGCTTTATAAACTTCACATAGGCATTTCGAGGCTATACTCCCGACTGTCAGAGCAGCGCCATGGCCAGAACCAAGCAAACCGCTCGCAAATCCACCGGTGGCAAAGCCCCCAGGAAGCAGCTCGCCACTAAGGCTGCTCGCAAGAGTGCCCCGGCCACCGGCGGTGTGAAGAAGCCTCACCGTTACAGGCCCGGCACCGTGGCTCTGAGAGAGATCCGTCGTTACCAGAAGTCCACTGAGCTACTCATCCGCAAGCTGCCCTTCCAGCGCCTGGTGCGAGAAATCGCCCAGGACTTCAAGACCGACCTGCGCTTCCAGAGCTCCGCCGTGATGGCCCTACAGGAGGCTAGCGAGGCTTACCTGGTCGGCCTGTTCGAGGACACCAACCTGTGCGCCATCCACGCCAAGCGGGTGACCATCATGCCCAAGGACATCCAGCTGGCCCGCCGTATTCGCGGAGAGCGCGCATAAATGAGGATGACCTGAACTCGAATATCCCCCAAAGGCTCTTTTAAGAGCCACCTCCATATTTCCATCAAAAAGGCACAATTGTTCCATGTATACACGCACCTCTACATTAGCCACCATGTATGTTGTTCACTAACACGTCTAAAAGCTACGTATTGCACCTTTTTAGTTGCCTGAAGTCTAGCTTCAATGTTTGTGTGTGTATATACACAACCATCTGGCATCATCCACTTCCTTTGAACTATATAGTAACACAGTAAAATGCTTTACAAAGGAGGGGAAAAAGAAACGAGTGATAATATAGGCCGAATAGTAACAAGAATTGTGTTCAGATGAATAATTGACACTATTAGTTGTGTGTAATAATAGCCTTGCATGCAGTCCAGAAAAAACATTGCATGCCAACTTACTTTGAAAGTCCCATGTTGCAGTGCTGCTGAGAGACTCATGCAGAGGCCCAAACTTTACAATGGAGCACGGAGGCCATCTTGTGGTTAAATGTGGGTACTGCACCTCATGGTGAGTCCCTTTCAGCATTTGCTCTTTAGGCCAGCGTTTCCCAAACGCGGTCCTGGGGTCCACAAGGGGTGCGCGTTTTGCGTTTTGCCCTAGCACTCCACAACTGATTCTAATACTCCCAGCTTGATGATGATGAGTTGATTATTTGAATCAGCTGTGTAGTGCTAGGGCAAAAACTCCCAAAATGTGGCCCGAGTTTGGGAAACCCTGCTTTAGGCTAATACTAGCCTATTAGGATGACTTGGTTCGATCGCTTTAATGGCAACTGCTGAACTCTGGTTTCACTAATTACTTGTCCCAGGTCACCATTATGAATCCAATAGCAAAACAAATGTTTCAAAATAGCTCAATAGTGAAAAAAGGCCAGGAAATGATGGGTTCTCAGCAATATTTCACCAACAACCAATCACTATTCACGCATAGACATTAGGATCATCAACAAATATTCCTAAGTCATACTACAAAAGGGTTGTAACGAAATGGATTTGTCTGTTCAATGCAAGTTCAACGTCAAAGAAAAAGTGCATCACCACAACAAACGTGTCTTTAGATACACTGTAAAAAATGACTTTGTGGAATGTACTCAAGCTATTACAGTCAACAAAAGCACACGTCATATTGTTGAGTAGATCTTTTTGCTTGTTTTTATGAGTAGATAAGCTTGAGTAAGTTGAGTTGATGTGGTCCAATACATTGAGTAAAGATGATAGAGACGTAAAAAGGATTATATTACGTTGATTCGACTCAAATAGACATTGTGTTATTTTACCTGAATGATTCATCCTATTATGTATTTAGACCAACTTACTTTGGATTCACTCAATCACATCCCTTAAGAGAAAAGGTATCCGGACACCGGGAATCCATTTATTTAAACATCAACGGTTTGCAAAACATCTGTTATTATGAGTTGACAAATTACGTAATTGCAATCAACACTGCAGGTAAATCATGATTGCTGCAGGTAGGCAACACCGTAGAAATAGGAACTACAACACTAACAACAAGTGACATTTACTCCTGATGTACTGACTGACCTGTTGCAACCTCTACAACCACTGTGCTTATTATTTGACCCTGCTGGTCATCTATGAACGTTTGAACATCTTGGAGAAAAATGTGTGAAACCACTGCCTATATGAGGAGCTGTCGTTGTTTGTTTTATTACCACATACTTATGGAAATTGCACCGGTTGAGAGATGATGGCTCTCTTGTGCCTACGGTGAAGGGTACTTCTGATCCAGCAGGTGGTGCTAAGATCCCTCCCTATATGACTTGAATGATGAGTTGATTTATTCCTTATAGCTCCTAATGATTTTAAGGCCAGTGTTGGCAAACATTACTTGTGCTCCAGCAGGTGGCCATGACATCCCTCCCTATATGACTTGACTGACCAGTTAGTTGATGGACTCCTTATAGCTCCTAATGATTTTAAGGCCAGTGTTGGCAAACATGACTTCTGCTCCAGCAGGTGGCCATGAAATCCCCCCCTATATGACTTGACTGACCAGGTAGTTGATGGACTCCTTATAGCTCTTAATGATCTCAAGTGTCTGTGTTTTTATGTGGTTAGGAGTTTTGCTCACTGCGTGTCCCCCTTCCATTTCAGTGTTTCCCAACTCCAGCGGTAGAGTAGGCTACCCCCAACAGGACCCATTTTTCTTGTAGGCCTGGACAGCCACAGCTGATTGAACAACCTGTCACCTAAATTACCAAGTCCTCAATGAGTAGAATCAGGTGCAACAACAACAACAACAACAACAACAACAATATGAGGAGAGGGACACAGTGTACTAGCTGATCTCCCAGTTGTCACAGTTTGGCCTTGTGTTCCACATAGCCTATATCAGTATTTGAGTATGTTTCCCGCGCACGTTAGTTGCTTTCACGTCATCTTTGAAATCGCTCCTCCCTAGTCCCCTAGAACGAGCGCCCTCCCCTTTGCAACGCCTCCGAACATATAACAGAGGCGCGCTTTCTGTGCCGCCGGCCTCAATCAGGTCGACCAAACGCAGATAATAGCGCACCGCGCACCGGCGCTGAAATCATTCATTCACTTGAACTCAACTAGCGAACACACCATGTCCGGAAGAGGCAAAGGCGGCAAGGGACTCGGAAAAGGAGGCGCCAAGCGTCACCGCAAAGTTCTCCGCGATAACATCCAGGGAATCACCAAACCCGCTATCCGCCGTCTGGCTCGCCGCGGCGGCGTGAAGCGTATTTCCGGTCTGATCTACGAGGAGACCCGCGGTGTCCTGAAGGTGTTCCTGGAGAACGTGATCCGTGACGCAGTCACCTACACCGAGCACGCCAAGAGGAAGACCGTTACCGCCATGGACGTGGTCTACGCTCTGAAACGTCAGGGACGCACCCTGTACGGTTTCGGCGGTTAAACCCACTCTCTTCGGAACCTCAACACCCCGACTCGAACCCAAAGGCTCTTTTAAGAGCCACCCACATCCGCTTAAAATGGGCCCATTCCATGTAGTGTTATATATAACAAAAAATGTTTAGTATGCAATTTAGTAAGAAAGTATGAGCCACTTCGAGTGGACAGGGAGTATTAATTAGAGGATTCTAATGTCCCGTCCACTTTTAGCGCACAGAGGGAGGCCTATATCTGACAGTGGCAAAGTGTAAGAACGTTATTATTTTGGGTCAAGCAATAGTGGAATTTGGACAACATAAAGCAACCACGAGTCGGTAGACGTGGCTCGAAAAGAGGGGGACAGCGCGCACACACACACACACAGTCCAAAATGGGAGCCCTATGTCTGACGGTGCCAAAGTGGGCAATTCTATCACCAGCATTATTTGGCACAACAATCGTGCCATTTGGACACCTATTAAAGCCCCCCTTTTGAAACACACAATTCCCCATCGGTCACAGAGCATAGGCTATAGAGAGGAGGGAGGGAGGGAGGGAGGGAGGGAGCAAGCAAGCAGGGGAGTGTCTACGGCCGCTGACTTTGCTTAGCTTCCTCTTCATAAGACGGGTAAGCGCCCTTCACCCCCTCATTCGTTTCTGAGAAGCAACGAGACATCATCATGCCCGAGCCAGCAAAGTCAGCGCCCAAGAAGGGCTCCAAGAAAGCCGTCACCAAGACCGCAGGGAAGGGCGGCAAGAAGCGCAGAAAGTCCAGGAAGGAGAGTTACGCCATCTACGTGTACAAAGTCCTGAAGCAGGTCCACCCCGACACCGGCATCTCCTCCAAGGCCATGGGAATCATGAACTCCTTCGTGAACGACATCTTCGAGCGTATCGCCGGAGAGTCCTCTCGCCTGGCCCACTACAACAAGCGTTCTACCATCACCTCCAGGGAGATCCAGACCGCGGTGCGCCTGCTGCTCCCCGGTGAACTTGCCAAACACGCCGTGTCCGAGGGCACCAAGGCCGTAACCAAGTACACCAGCTCCAAGTAAACAGCGCATTTGGACTGCTCTACTAACCCAAAGGCTCTTTTAAGAGCCACCCACTCTGTCAGTAAAAAAAGCAATTCCATCGCCACCGAATGAATGCGTAGGTAGGCTGCGTTACATTGTATCATTGTTTAATGGGCGGCGCGCGCCGCCTCGGAGAGCGGCTACATTGTATCATTGTTTAATGGGCGGCGCGCGCCGGCTCGGAGAGCGGCTACATTGTATCATTTCCCCTGCCCGTTCCAGCGTAGGGGTTTAGCGCGCCTTTTTTGGTGTCTTTGCGCGCTGAATAGTAACCCATGTTTGTCGGCCTCTATTCCAGGTGAAGGCAATGTAAAATGGCACCATTTGACAAAGGGTGTAAATAAATAAATCAAAAAGGCAGTCTGTTGGGTTTGATTGGAAATAAATTCCTTTTATCGTCTAATGAGCAGATAGTCATTTTGAGTTGACTTCCTGAATCGGTAGGACACGGATGGAGTGAATGGATGCTCCATCATTGGACTATACCCTAATGATGTGAACGAGAATGATGATGGCAAGAATAAAAAGGTGGTGAATAATATGAATGTATATTATATATATATATATATATGAACGTAGCCCTTTTGGCCTACAGGTCATTTCCGGTCAAGGTCACATCATCCATATAGTCCCCTGTAGCTCAGTTGGTAGAGCACAGCGCTTGCAACGCCAGGGTTGCGGGTTCGTTTCCCACGGGGGGCCAGTATGAAAATGTACGCACTCACTTACCTGTAAGTGGCTCTGGATAAGAGCGTCTGCTACATGACTCAAAATGTCCATGTGAAGTGTAGTACATTTGAGTCACGTAGTGTATTTTCCTTCCTACACCACTCACGAGGCAACAGGATAAAAGGCAGTGGCTTCCACGTGACAAAGTGGGGATATGAATGTGTCTGTAGGCCAAGTCACAGTATAACACAGTGAAGGAGTTAGTGAGTGTGAGACTGAGAGAGAGAGACTATACAACAGGGAAAAGAAAAGAGGCCGCAATCAGCCTTCTGACCCACATGCACCTGCTGGGACTCTTCTCCCAGTCCAACCACATATGCAGCCCTTGTCCCACTTGGGGAGAGAGAGAGAGAGAGCGAGTGTGTGTGTGAGTGAGTGTGTGAGTGAGTGAGTGAGTGAGAGAGAGAGAGACTGAGTGAGTGAGTGAGAGAGAGAGAGAGTGTGAGTGAGTGAGAGAGAGAGAGAGTGAGTGAGTGAGTGAGTGAGTGAGTGAGAGACTCTGAGACTGAGAAAGAGAGACTATACAACAGGGAAAAGAAAAGAGGCCGCAATCAGCCTTCTGACCCGCATGCACCTGCTGGGACTCTTCTCCCGGTCCAACCACATATGCAGCCCTTGTCCCACTTGGGGAGAGAGAGAGAGAGAGAGAGAGAGAGAGAGAGAGAGAGAGAGAGAGTGTGTGTGAGTGAGTGAGAGAGAGAGAGAGAGAGAGACTGAGTGAGTGAGAGAGAGAGAGAGAGAGTGTGTGTGTGAGTGAGTGAGAGAGAGAGAGAGAGAGAGTGTGTGAGTGAGTGAGAGAGAGAGAGAGTGTGAGTGAGTGAGAGAGAGAGAGAGAAAGTGTGAGTGAGTGAGTGAGAGAGAGAGAGAGAGAGAGAGACTGAGTGAGTGAGAGAGAGAGAGAGAGAGAGAGAGAGTGTGTGAGTGAGTGAGTGAGAGAGAGAGTGTGAGTGAGTGAGTGAGTGAGTGAGAGAGAGAGAGTGAGAGTGAGTGAGTGAGTGAGTGAGTGAGAGAGTGTGAGTGAGTGAGAGAGAGAGAGAGAGAGAGAGAGAGAGAGAGAGAGAGAGAGTGTGTGTGAGTGAGTGAGTGAGAGAGAGAGAGAGACTGAGTGAGTGAGTGAGTGA
>NW_028156968.1:85000-100000 GCF_964263955.1 Coregonus lavaretus | reverse complement strand
CTCTTACCTTGGTTAGCTGGGCTATATCTCCTATCTCCCCTGTCTCTTACCTTGGTTAGCTGGGCTATATCTCCTATCTCCCCTGTCTCTTACCTTGGTTAGCTGGGCTATATCTCCTATCTCCCCTGTCTCTTACCTTGGTTAGCTGGGCTATATCTCCTATCTCCCCTGTCTCTTACCTTGGTTAGCTGAGCTATATCTCCTATCTCCCCTGTCTCTTACCTTGGTTAGCTGGGCTATATCTCCTATCTCCCCTGTCTCTTACCTTGGTTAGCTGGGCTATATCTCCTATCTCCCCTGTCTCTTACCTTGGTTAGCTGGGCTATATCTCCTATCTCCCCTGTCTCTTACCTTGGTTAGCTGGGCTATATCTCCTGTCTCCCCTGTCTCTTACCTTGGTTAGCTGGGCTATATCTCCTGTCTCCCCTGTCTCTTACCTTGGTTAGCTGGGCTATATCTCCTATCTCCCCTGTCTCTTACCTTGGTTAGCTGGGCTATATCTCCTATCTCCCCTGTCTCTTACCTTGGTTAGCTGGGCTATATCTCCTATCTCCCCTGTCTCTTACCTTGGTTAGCTGGGCTATATCTCCTATCTCCCCTGTCTCTTACCTTGGTTAGCTGGGCTATATCTCCTGTCTCCCCTGTCTCTTACCTTGGTTAGCTGGGCTATATCTCCTATCTCCCCTGTCTCTTACCTTGGTTAGCTGGGCTATATCTCCTATCTCCCCTGCCTCTTACCTTGGTTAGCTGGGCTATATCTCCTATCTCCCCTGTTTCTTACCTTGGTTAGCTGGGCTATATCTCCTATCTCCCCTGTCTCTTACCTTGGTTAGCTGGGCTATATCTCCTATCTCCCCTGTCTCTTACCTTGGTTAGCTGGGCTATATCTCCTATCTCCCCTGTCTCTTACCTTGGTTAGCTGGGCTATATCTCCTATCTCCCCTATCTCTTACCTTGGTTAGCTGGGCTATATCTCCTATCTCCCCTGTCTCTTACCTTGGTTAGCTGAGCTATATCTCCTATCTCCCCTGTCTCTTACCTTGGTTAGCTGGGCTGTATCTCCTATCTCTCCTGTCTCTTACCTTGGTTAGCTGGGCTATATCTCCTATCTCCCCTGTCTCTTACCTTGGTTAGCTGGGCTATATCTCCTATCTCCCCTGTCTCTTACCTTGGTTAGCTGAGCTATATCTCCTGTCTCTTACCTTGGTTAGCTGGGCTATATCTCCTATCTCCCCTGTCTCTTACCTTGGTTAGCTGGGCTATATCTCCTATCTCCCCTGTCTCTTACCTTGGTTAGCTGGGCTATATCTCCTATCTCCCCTGTCTCTTACCTTGGTTAGCTGGGCTATATCTCCTATCTCCCCTGTCTCTTACCTTGGTTAGCTGGGCTATATCTCCTATCTCCCCTGTCTCTTACCTTGGTTAGCTGGGCTATATCTCCTATCTCCCCTGCCTCTTACCTTGGTTAGCTGGGCTATATCTCCTATCTCCCCTGTCTCTTACCTTGGTTAGCTGGGCTATATCTCCTATCTCCCCTGTCTCTTACCTTGGTTAGCTGGGCTATATCTCCTATCTCCCCTGTCTCTTACCTTGGTTAGCTGGGCTATATCTCCTATCTCCCCTGCCTCTTACCTTGGTTAGCTGGGCTATATCTCCTATCTCCACTGTCTCTTACCTTGGTTAGCTGGGCTATATCTCCTATCTCCCCTGTCTCTTACCTTGGTTAGCTGGGCTATATCTCCTATCTCCCCTGTCTCTTACCTTGGTTAGCTGGGCTATATCTCCTATCTCCCCTGTCTCTTACCTTGGTTAGCTGGGCTATATCTCCTATCTCCCCTGTCTCTTACCTTGGTTAGCTGGGCTATATCTCCTATCTCCCCTGTCTCTTACCTTGGTTAGCTGGGCTATATCTCCTATCTCCCCTGTCTCTTACCTTGGTTAGCTGGGCTATATCTCCTATCTCCCCTGTCTCTTACCTTGGTTAGCTGGGCTATATCTCCTATCTCCTCTGTCTCTTACCTTGGTTAGCTGAGCTATATCTTCTAACTATCTCCCCTGTCTCTTACCTTGGTTAGCTGGGCTATATCTCCTATCTCCCCTGTCTCTTACCTTGGTTAGCTGGGCTATATCTCCTATCTCCCCTGTCTCTTACCTTGGTTAGCTGGGCTATATCTCCTATCTCCCCTGTCTCTTACCTTGGTTAGCTGGGCTATATCTCCTATCTCCCCTGTCTCTTACCTTGGTTAGCTGGGCTATATCTCCTATCTCCCCTGTCTCTTACCTTGGTTAGCTGGGCTATATCTCCTGTCTCTTACCTTGGTTAGCTGGGCTATATATCCTATATCTCCTGTCTCTTACCTTGGTTAGCTGGGCTATATCTCCTATCTCCCCTGTCTCTTACCTTGGTTAGCTGGGCTATATCTCCTATCTCCCCTGTCTCTTACCTTGGTTAGCTGGGCTATATCTCCTATCTCCCCTGTCTCTTACCTTGGTTAGCTGGGCTATATCTCCTATCTCCCCTGTCTCTTACCTTGGTTAGCTGGGCTATATCTCCTATCTCCCCTGTCTCTTACCTTGGTTAGCTGGGCTATATCTCCTATCTCCCCTGTCTCTTACCTTGGTTAGCTGGGCTATATCTCCTATCTCCCCTGTCTCTTACCTTGGTTAGCTGGGCTATATCTCCTGTCTCTTACCTTGGTTAGCTGGGCTATATCTCCTGTCTCTTACCTTGGTTAGCTGGGCTATATCTCCTGTCTCTTACCTTGGTTAGCTGGGCTATATCTCCTATCTCCCCTGTCTCTTACCTTGGTTAGCTGGGCTATATCTCCTGTCTCTTACCTTGGTTAGCTGGGCTATATCTCCTGTCTCTTACCTTGGTTAGCTGGGCTATATCTCCTGTCTCTTACCTTGGTTAACTGGGCTATATCTCCTATCTCCCCTGTCTCTTACCTTGGTTAGCTGGGCTATATCTCCTGTCTCTTACCTTGGTTAGCTGGGCTATATCTCCTATCTCCTCTGTCTCTTACCTTGGTTAGCTGGGCTATATCTCCTATCTCCCCTGTCTCTTACCTTGGTTAGCTGGGCTATATCTCCTATCTCCCCTGTCTCTTACCTTGGTTAGCTGGGCTATATCTCCTATCTCCCCTGTCTCTTACCTTGGTTAGCAGGGCTATATCTCCTATCTCCCCTGCCTCTTACCTTGGTTAGCTGGGCTATCTTCTTGCACATCTTGCCATGCATCTGATAATCGTACAGCTCCTGTTCTATGTTCGGTAAGTCTGCTGCAGTCCCATTAAGGCTACCGGAGCCTGGCCCGGGGGGCTGCGGGGCTTTACCGGTGCCCGAAGCCATCATAACCCCCACGGGGACAACTTCCACCAGCTATTAGGATCCAACCGAATAATGGAACAGAGCGGAATTCCCGGTAATGCTCTCTCTTTGGTTTGCCTCAGAGGTTTGTCGGTTTCTTTCTTCTGTACGTGAATAAGAATCCCCTCCGCTGTGGCGGAAAAGCAGCCAGCGCAAGAGTCATGGTGAGAAACGTAAACGTAAATCGGTGAGGTTCTCTCACCAAGTTGCTCTCTCCCCCCCCCTCTCTCTCCTCTGCCCAGTGCTCGCTGCTCGGAGGTCACCGGCTCCAATTCCATCCGGGACGCGCTTGCCTCGCGACAGCAGTCCCACCGCTGTCTGTCAACCGATTTGTTTTCTTCTTTTAACGGGGAGCGCTCGAGGATGACCACCTGTCTCTCTAGCGGCAGGGGCGGAGAGGGCGTATTGGAACATTACCGGAGACAGCTCTCGCTCTCCCTCTTGAGCAGAGCGCACTGCTGCAGTGCTGCTCCGCCCCTCCCCGGTTCTGCTGTAGTGTAGGTCCACACGCACTCACTCACGCACACAAACACACACATGCACACACATACACAAACATACACACACATACACAGGATGAAAGGCTTTTCAATAAATTTACATTTACATTTACATTTAAGTCATTTAGCGGACGCTCTTATCCAGAGCGACTTACAGTTAGTGAGTGCATACATTATTTTTTATACTGGCCCCCCGTGGGAATCGAAACCCACAACCCTGGCGTTGCAAACGCCATGCTCTACTGAGCTACATCCCTGCCGGCCATTCCCTCCCACACCCTGGAGGACTCTGGGCCAATTGTGCGCCGCCCCATGGGTCTCCCGGTCGCGGCCGGCTACGACAGGCGTCAGTTAATCAATTGACTATTGCATGGATTCATCATGAGTATTTACACGTGAACTCCCTGCCTTTTCCAGTGATGAGTCTGTTTTAATAAATCCATATGTATTATTTTAGACCTATTCACTAGGCCCAGTATAGCCTCTATCAAGGTTTTAATTCACAACAAGGGATGTCACATTATATCCTAGATCTAGCCCTATAGGACGTCAATGCACAGCGGATTACTATCCTAGATCTAGCCCTATAGGACGTCAATGCACAGCGGATTAATATCCTAGATCTAGCCCTATAGGACGTCAATGCGCAGCGGGTTAATATCCCAGATCTAGCCCTATAGGACGTCAATGCACAGCGGGTTAATATCCCAGATCTAGCCCTATAGGACGTCAATGCACAGCGGGTTAATATCCTAGATCTAGCCCTATAGGACGTCAATGCACAGCGGGTTAATATCCTAGATCTAGCCCTATAGGACGTCAATGCGCAGCGGGTTAATATCCCAGATCTAGCCCTATAGGACGTCAATGCGCAGCGGGTTAATATCCTAGATCTAGCCCTATAGGACGTCAATGCACAGCGGGTTAATATCCTAGATCTAGCCCTATAGGACGTCAATGCACAGCGGGTTAATATCCTAGATCTAGCCCTATAGGACGTCAATGCACAGCGGGTTAATATCCTAGATCTAGCCCTATAGGACGTCAATGCACAGCGGGTTAATATCCCAGATCTAGCCCTATAGGACGTCAATGCACAGCGGGTTAATATCCTAGATCTAGCCCTATAGGACGTCAATGCACAGCGGGTTAATATCCTAGATCTAGCCCTATAGGACGTCAATGCACAGCGGGTTAATATCCTAGATCTAGCCCTATAGGACGTCAATGCGCAGCGGATTAATATCCTAGATCTAGCCCTATAGGACGTCAATGCGCAGCGGGTTAATATCCTAGATCTAGCCCTATAGGACGTCAATGCACAGCGGGTTAATATCCTAGATCTAGCCCTATAGGACGTCAATGCACAGCGGGTTAATATCCTAGATCTAGCCCTATAGGACGTCAATGCACAGCGGGTTAATATTCTAGATCTAGCCCTATAGGACGTCAATGCACAGCGGATTAATATCCTAGATCTAGATCTACATACAGATGTAGGAATCTTAATTTGATCACTATTTTTGTTGCTGAGAATTTTCCAGGAAATGCAAACTTATAGTATATTCAAGGTTGAAAAAGGCTTCTAACTTTTGTAATTTCCATTTTAAAATGTCAGACTTGATTTGCCCTAACGAAAAATGTATCAACCTCTACAAAACATGTCCATTAATTATATATCCACATAATAATTCACATTTCCTGTTGCTGCAAGATTATTTTTTTACTGCTGTAGCAAACTGCCTCAAATTAAGATCCTACATCTGTAGGATGTAGTTTAGGTAGCCTAGTGGTTAAGAGCGTTGTGTCAGTAACCGAAAGGTCGCTGGTTCTAATCCCCGAGCCGACTAGGTGAAAAATCTGTCGATGTACCCTTGAGCAAGGCACTTAACCCTAATTGCTCCTGTAAGTCGCTCTGGATAAGAGCGTCTGCTAAATGAATGAAATGTAAAAAAATGTAAAAAATGTAGGACGCCCATGCGTGGCAGATTAATATCCTATACTGGCCTAAATGCATACAAGCCGCTTTGTAGCCCATTACTATTCTATCACTCTATACACCCCCAAGTTCCCGATGCTGACCTAAATAAAGGAATACAGTGGTGTGGTGAGTAGAGACAGAGCAGAGCCTCGTGCCCTTCCCACGGGTGCGTTCTGTTCTGACCTCCATTCCTTTACCATACAGCTGCCAGCACGCGAACAGCTGCGGCCTTCACAGGCCGGAAACAACGACAGACAGGCAGACAGACAGACGGCCGGCCTGGGCTGCACAGTAGATATAGACAGGCAGACAGACAGACGGCCTGGGCTGCACAGTAGATATAGACAGACAGACAGACGGCCGGCCTGGGCTGCACAGTAGATATAGACAGGCAGACAGACAGACAGACGGCCTGGGCTGCACAGTAGATATAGACAGGCAGACAGACAGACGGCCTGGGCTGCACAGTAGATATAGACAGGCAGACAGACAGACGGGCAGACAGACAGACGGCCTGGACTGCACAGTAGATATAGACAGACAGACAGACAGACGGCCTGGGCTGCACAGTAGATACAGACAGACAGACGGCCTGGGCTGCACAGTAGATATAGACAGACAGACAGACAGACGGCCTGGGCTGCACAGTAGATACAGACAGACAGACGGCCTGGGCTGCACAGTAGATATAGACAGACAGACAGACAGACGGCCTGGGCTGCACAGTAGATATAGACACACTGCATTTAGAAAGTATTCAGACCCCTTGACTTTTTTTTACACATTTTGTTACTTTACAGCCTTATTCTAAAATTTATTAAATCCCCCCCCCCCCACCTCATCAATCTACACACAACATTTACATTTACATTTTAGTCATTTAGCAGACGCTCTTATCCAGAGCGACACAATACACCATCATGACAAAACAATAACAGGTTTTTAGAAACGTTTGCAAATGTATTACAAATAAAGAAATTGAAATATGACATTTACATATGTATTGTAAATATGAACATGTCTTTCTGGCTATTATTATGACACCATAGGGCTATGGTATCAGGGCTGTTATGGGATGGTATTATTTTATTCACTCTTCTAGCCTGACGTTTACATTTTGAAAAACATGTTTAGTCATTTAGCAGACGCTCTTATCCAGAGCGACTTACAGTTAGTGAGTGCATACATTATTTTTATTTTTATTTTTTCATACTGGCCCCCCGTGGGAAACGAACACACAACCCTGTCGTTGCAAACGCCATGCTCTACCAACTGAGCTATTTTTTTTCTGCATATCTAAGCATACAGTACCTCTTGAGCTGTCTGTATTTAGTGCAGAAGATCTACAGGGGTTTTTTGAGAGAAGGCCTGAAGAGAGAGAGCCAGAGAGGATGAGTTTTAGTAAGGTAGGATTTCTTCAAATTCAAACCAAATCATGTGTTCATTGCTATGGTAATTAATTGTACTGCACAGATGGAATGAAAATCCCAGAAGATTGATTTGGTGAAAGCAGCAGCAGAAATTTTTTTGGGGGGGTGTCAGAGATTATAGTGCAGAAGAACTACAGTGGGTTTTGAGAGAAGAACTACAGGGGGTTTCACTAACTGTAAGTCGCTCTGGATAAGAGCGTCTGCTAAATGACTAAAATGTAAAAATGTAATGGTGCAGGATCTGTTAGGGCCAAAGTAGTGGGAAGGGGTGGTGGGTTTGTTGGGGATAGTGGTGTATATTTAGGGTTAGATGGGGGTGCAATAAAACATTTCTCATTCCCACTACTTTGCAATTCACACTCCGACCTGTGAAAGGCCAGAAAACAACATGAGTAGAGAGAGGGCAAATATTTTTTAGAAGGGGGAACGACCTAGCCAACGCTAATCTCGTGAGACTGATCTCACCTCTCGCGAGACTGGCAGTTACGTTTGAAAACAGGCGGCAGACGGAGAGACGACAAACGGCTCGAGTTGTCAAGAGAAAGTAAGGAACAAAAAAACTGAAATTACATTTTCATTTATGTGTTATATTTCATTTATTTACGAATCAACAATATTGGCAATATTAATCCTTTTGTGAAACATATAATTTTCGTTTCCAACCTCTTTGGTACCCCTGAGATAGACGATGTTTTTCTGCCTCGCGTGTCCGTAGAGAGCTTGAGGAGTTGGCTGGAGAGAAACGTTAGCTAGCTAGCTATGTTTTAGCTTTTTAAAAACGGTTAATTATTGGATAATAGATGACTTTATGTGAGATAGCTTTTCTAGCCAAGGAGGACGGGTGAGATATTCGTCTGGAATAGTGAAATGGATCATTTTTAATAAATTCGTAAAAGTTTCGCAAACGACCTACTGTAGCTAACTACTAGCTAGGTAGCTAAATACACGCCGAATAGCCACTTAGCAAACATCGCTTGTTGTTGGATCTTTAACCCAATTTTCCAGTCACATACCTCGGCTCCTTCCCTGCATTGTAGAATACGTTAACCTGGATTATTGTGTTTTTTTTTGGAGCTAACTAGCCAGCTAGAGTAGTTTAAAGCGATACCTGTGTTGGTTTGAATGATAACGTTATAGCTAGCTGTATTATTGTTTTCTTCAGGAGAGAGAAGATGACTGGGGACAGTGAGTTGGCGATAAAGGAGGCGTTTCAGCGCGCCCAGAAAGGACACAACAACAAGGCTAAACTGGTGGCCAGTCTCAAGAACACGTACAACAAGGTACACACCCTATAAACACACGCCTGTAAACCCCCGTAAACACATACACATGCCTATAAGCACACACACTTATACACTCACCCATGTATACACACACAGATACAAGGGAAACACACATACTGTTCAACAGGGTACAGACACACAAACAGTGACACATATGTTTAAATCAATGATTCTGTTCATTCTCTTTCTAATACCAGTAAGAGAACCACCATCCTGACCCAACCTGTTTCCTCTCTGTCCTGTTTCCTCTCTGTCCTTTGTGCCTGTCTTGTCTGTCATGTGTCTGTCCTGTGTCTGTCCTGTGTGCCTGTCTATCATGTGTGCCTGTCTTATCTGTCCTGTGTCTGTCCTGTGTGTGTCTGTGTGTCTGTGGCTGTCCTGTGTGTCTGTCCTGTGTGTGTGTGTGTGCCTGTCCTGTGTCTGTGTCTGTCCTGTGTGTGTGTGTGTCTGTCCTGTGTGTGTGCCTGTCCTGTCTCTAGTTGGAGGACAAGACATTGTTCCATGAGGAGTTTGTCCAGTGCCTGAAACATGCCATGATCGTGTACAAGCGAGAACCGGCCGTGGAGAACATTATAGAGTTCGTCTCCAAGTTCTCCACCAGCTTCCAGACTCCTTCCACTGAGGGAGGAGAGGAAGAGGAGGAGGATGAAGAAGAGGACCAGAACCCCTTCCTCAGTTACATGTTCAACTTCCTGTTGGAGGTACTAGAACTCTGAGTCTCAAACTATCCCTTATGTGGTCCTCTGTAGCCCAATGTGGTCCTCTGTAGCCCAATGTGGTCCTCTGTAGCCCAATGTGGTCCTCTGTAGCCCAATGTGGTCCTCTGTAGCTCAGCTGGTAGAGCACGGCGCTTGTAACGCCAAGGTAGTGGGTTCGATCCCCGGGACCACCCATACGTAAAAATGTATGCACATATGACTGTAAATCGCTTTGGATAAAAGCGTCTGCTAAATGGCATATTATATATTATATTATTATATGTAGAGCGCTACTTATAACCAGGGCCCTATGGTGGAAGGCTAGGGCCGTACACCCACCGGGTGGTTTTTCAATACCGTTGAACCAATTTTCTTTTTGAGTTTTTTAAAAATTTATTTATACATTTGAATATTTGTAGGTACTTTTTTAAAGTAAATATCTTCATTCGACTTGTGAAATACATTAGGAGATAAAGCAGATGACTTTCTTCATTTCACCGGTCGCATAATGTTTCATTACCGGGTAGTCCCCAGTCACACGACGAGGAGAGACCGGAGCCTTGTGAGTCACTGTTGTGCAGCATGTTAGCCTGGTGATCTAGTTACAGGATGGAATTCACCACTAAATGTTTGCCAGCTAGATATCTTAGAACTATTAAGTTAATTAATAGTTAATTCACTTTTTTTTTATTGGGAATAGTCAGATTTAATATAATAGTTTGATTTAAAACGTTTACATGCTGTGCAAGAAGAACGATTACCCTAATAATCCCTGAAATCGGGCTACCTGATGGGATTCTGATAAAATGCACAAAATCGCCAATCCAAAGTTCTAGCACAGTGACCATGTTATTTTGGGGAAGCCTATTTGATCCTGAGTTGGGGCATCACAGTGACCATGTTATTTTGGGGAAGCCTATTTGATCCTGAGTTGGGGCAGCACAGTGACCATGTTATTTTGGGGAAGCCTATTTGATCCTGAGTTGGGGCATCACAGTGACCATGTTATTTTGGGGAAGCCTATTTGATCCTGAGTTGGGGCATCACAGTGACCATGTTATTTTGGGGAAGCCTATTTGATCCTGAGTTGGGGCATCACAGTGACCATGTTATTTTGGGGAAGCCTATTGGATCCTGAGTTGGGGCATCACAGTGACCATGTTATTTTGGGGAAGCCTATTGGATCCTGAGTTGGGGCATCACAGTGACCATGTTATTTTGGGGAAGCCTATTGGATCCTGAGTTGGGGCATCACAGTGACCATGTTATTTTGGGGAAGCCTATTGGATCCTGAGTTGGGGCATCACAGTGACCATGTTATTTTGGGGAAGCCTATTGGATCCTGAGTTGGGGCATCACAGTGACCATGTTATTTTGGGGAAGCCTATTTGATCCTGAGTTGGGGCATATATAGTTTGTATGTGAAAACTACACGTACTTTTTAAAGTTTTTCCGAACTCGTGCATAAAGCATAGAGAGATGCTTATGCTGTTGGTGCTGGGAATGCCTGACGTAGCCTCGAATGCTTAGGTCAGACACACTGCTGCAGTTGACGTAGCCTACGTCAGCTGACGTAGCCTCGAATGCTTAGGTCAGACACACTGCTGCAGTTGACGTAGCCTACGTCAGCTGACGTAGCCTCGAATGCTTAGGTCAGACACGCTGCTGCAGTTGACGTAGCCTACGTCAGCTGACGTAGCCTCGAATGCTTAGGTCAGACACGCTGCTGCATTTGACGTAGCCTACGTCAGCTGACGTAGCCTCGAATGCTTAGGTCAGACACACTGCTGCAGTTGACGTAGCCTATGTCAGCTGACGTAGCCTCGCATGCTTAGGTCAGACACGCTGCTGCAGTTGACGTAGCCTACGTCAGCTGATGTAGCCTCGCATGCTTAGGTCAGACACGCTGCTGCAGTTGATGTAGCCTACGTCAGCTGACGTAGCCTCGCATGCTTAGGTCAGACACGCTGCTGCAGTTGATGTAGCCTACGTCAGCTGACGTAGCCTCACAAGCCAATCGTAGAAACTGAAGCAAATTGTACAATCTGGCCAGGTTGTTGTCCAGATTTATTTAGGTGACATCACACAGTGTGACGTGATAATGGTTAAAGATGTCTGGTCAGGTAGATGTCCAGATTTATTTAGGAGAGATTATTATATATTTATGAGATTTACCAGAGACAGAGACAGGGACAGTATATCTGATCAGGACATCTCCAACACTACTCTGATGGTATCAGTGGACAGAGACAGGGACAGTATATCTGATCAGGACATCTCCAACACTACTCTGATGGTATCAGTGGACAGAGACAGGGACAGTATATCTGATCAGGACATCTCCAACACTACTCTGATGGTATCAGTGGACAGAGACAGGGACAGTATATCTGATCAGGACATCTCCAACACTACTCTGATGGTATCAGTGGACAGGGACAGGGACAGTATATCTGATCAGGACATCTCCAACACTACTCTGATGGTATCAGTGGACAGAGACAGGGACAGTATATCTGATCAGGACATCTCCAACACTACTCTGATGGTATCAGTGGACAGAGACAGGGACAGTATATCTGATCAGGACATCTCCAACACTACTCTGATGGTATCAGTGGACAGAGACAGAGACAGGGACAGTATATCTGATCAGGACATCTCCAACACTACTCTGATGGTATCAGTGGACAGAGACAGGGACAGTATATCTGATCAGGACATCTCCAACTCTACTCTGATGGTATCAGTGGACAGAGACAGGGACAGTATATCTGATCAGGACATCTCCAACACTACTCTGATGGTATCAGTGGACAGAGACAGGGACAGTATATCTGATCAGGACATCTCCAACACTACTCTGATGGTATCAGTGGACAGAGACAGGGACAGTATATCTGATCAGGACATCTCCAACACTACTTTGATGGTATCAGTGGACAGGGACAGGGACAGTATATCTGATCAGGACATCTCCAACACTACTCTGATGGTATCAGTGGACAGAGACAGGGACAGTATATCTGATCAGGACATCTCCAACACTACTCTGATGGTATCAGTGGACAGGGACAGGGACAGTATATCTGATCAGGACATCTCCAACACTACTCTGATGGTATCAGTAGACAGAGACAGAGACAGTATATCTGATCAGGACATCTCCAACACTACTCTGATGGTATCAGTGGACAGAGACAGGGACAGTATATCTGATCAGGACATCTCCAACACTACTCTGATGGTATCAGTGGACAGGGACAGGGACAGTATATCTGATCAGGACATCTCCAACACTACTCTGATGGTATCAGTGGACAGAGACAGGGACAGTATATCTGATCAGGACATCTCCAACACTACTCTGATGGTATCAGTGGACAGAGACAGTATATCTGATCAGGACATCTCCAACACTACTCTGATGGTATCAGTGGACAGAGACAGAGACAGTATATCTGATCAGGACATCTCCAACACTACTCTGATGGTATCAGTGGACAGAGACAGTATATCTGATCAGGACATCTCCAACACTACTCTGATGGTATCAGTGGACAGAGACAGGGACAGTATATCTGATCAGGACATCTCCAACACTACTTTGATGGTATCAGTGGACAGGGACAGGGACAGTATATCTGATCAGGACATCTCCAACACTACTCTGATGGTATCAGTGGACAGAGACAGAGACAGTATATCTGATCAGGACATCTCCAACACTACTCTGATGGTATCAGTGGACAGAGACAGGGACAGTATATCTGATCAGGACATCTCCAACACTACTCTGATGGTATCAGTGGACAGGGACAGGGACAGTATATCTGATCAGGACATCTCCAACACTACTCTGATGGTATCAGTGGACAGAGACAGGGACAGTATATCTGATCAGGACATCTCCAACACTACTCTGATGGTATCAGTAGACAGAGACAGGGACAGTATATCTGATCAGGACATCTCCAACACTACTCTGATGGTATCAGTAGACAGAGACAGGGACAGTATATCTGATCAGGACATCTCCAACACTACTCTGATGGTATCAGTGGACAGAGACAGACACAGTATATCTGATCAGGACATCTCCAACACTACTCTGATGGTATCAGTGGACAGAGACAGAGACAGTATATCTGATCAGGACATCTCCAACACTACTCTGATGGTATCAGTGGACAGAGACAGTATATCTGATCAGGACATCTCCAACACTACTCTGATGGTATCAGTGGACAGAGACAGGGACAGTATATCTGATCAGGACATCTCCAACACTACTCTGATGGTATCAGTGGACAGAGACAGGGACAGTATATCTGATCAGGACATCTCCAACACTACTCTGATGGTATCAGTGGACAGAGACAGACACAGTATATCTGATCAGGACATCTCCAACACTACTCTGATGGTATCAGTGGACAGAGACAGGGACAGTATATCTGATCAGGACATCTCCAACACTACTCTGATGGTATCAGTGGACAGAGACAGGGACAGTATATCTGATCAGGACATCTCCAACACTACTCTGATGGTATCAGTGGACAGGGACAGGGACAGTATATCTGATCAGGACATCTCCAACACTACTCTGATGGTATCAGTGGACAGAGACAGGGACAGTATATCTGATCAGGACATCTCCAACACTACTCTGATGGTGTCAGTGGACAGAGACAGGGACAGTATATCTGATCAGGACATCTCCAACACTACTCTGATGGTATCAGTGGACAGAGACAGGGACAGTATATCTGATCAGGACATCTCCAACACTACTCTGATGGTATCAGTGGACAGAGACAGGGACAGTATATCTGATCAGGACATCTCCAACACTACTCTGATGGTATCAGTGGACAGAGACAGGGACAGTATATCTGATCAGGACATCTCCAACACTACTCTGATGGTATCAGTGGACAGAGACAGGGACAGTATATCTGATCAGGACATCTCCAACACTACTCTGATGGTATCAGTGGACAGAGACAGACACAGTATATCTGATCAGGACATCTCCAACACTACTCTGATGGTATCAGTGGACAGAGACAGGGACAGTATATCTGATCAGGACATCTCCAACACTACTCTGATGGTATCAGTAGACAGAGACGGGGACAGTATATCTGATCAGGACATCTCCAACACTACTCTGATGGTATCAGTGGACAGAGACAGGGACAGTATATCTGATCAGGACATCTCCAACACTACTCTGATGGTATCAGTGGACAGGGACAGGGACAGTATATCTGATCAGGACATCTCCAACACTACTCTGATGGTATCAGTAGACAGAGACAGAGACAGTATATCTGATCAGGACATCTCCAACACTACTCTGATGGTATCAGTGGACAGAGACAGGGACAGTATATCTGATCAGGACATCTCCAACACTACTCTGATGGTATCAGTAGACAGAGACGGGGACAGTAGTCTAGGTATTGATGCTACGTCTCTGCTCTAACCCCAGTGTCTTTCTCCCCCCCCCCCTTCAGTCCCACAAGGCCAACAGCCACGCCGTGAGGTTCCGCGTGTGTCAGCTGATCAACAAGTTGCTAGGCAGCATGGCGGAAAACGCCCAGATAGACGACGACCTGTTTGACGGGATCCACCAGGCCATGCTGGTCCGAGTCACAGACAAGTTCCCCAACGTCAGGATCCAGGCCTCTCTGGCCATGGCGAGACTGCAGGAACCACAGAACCAGCACT
>NW_028156968.1:15000-80000 GCF_964263955.1 Coregonus lavaretus | reverse complement strand
CTGTCTTCAGCTGGACAACAGGTACACACACACACACACACACACACACACACACACACACACACACACACACACACACTGACCGCTCTGTACACACACACACCTCAGGACCAGCCGCTACAGCACTGTCTTCAGCTGGACAACAGGTACACACACACACACACACACACACACACACACACACACACACACACACTGACCGCTCTGTACACACACACACCTCAGGACCAGCCGCTACAGCACTGTCTTCAGCTGGACAACAGGTACACACACACACACACACACACACACACACACACACACACACACACTGACCTGTACACACACACACACTGACCTGTACACACACACACACACACACACACACACACACACACACACACACACACACACACACACACACACACACACACACACACTGACCTGGACACACACACACACACACACACACACACACACACACACACTGACCGCTCTGTTCACACACACACCTCAGGACCAGCCGCTACAGCACTGTCTTCAGCTGGACAACAGGTACACACACACACACACACACACACACACACACACACACACTGACCGCTCTGTTCACACACACACCTCAGGACCAGCCGCTACAGCACTGTCTTCAGCTGGACAACAGGTACACACACACACACACACACACACACACACACACACACACACACACTGACCTGTACACACACACACACTGACCTGTACACACACACACACACACACACACACACACACACACACACACACACACACACACACACACACACACTGACCTGGACACACACACACACACACACACACACACACACACACTGACCGCTCTGTTCACACACACACCTCAGGACCAGCCGCTACAGCACTGTCTTCAGCTGGACAACAGGTACACACACACACACACACACACACACACACACACACACACTGACCGCTCTGTTCACACACACACCTCAGGACCAGCCGCTACAGCACTGTCTTCAGCTGGACAACAGGTACACACACACACACACACACACACACACACACACACACACACACACACTGACCGCTCTGTACACACACACACCTCAGGACCAGCCGCTACAGCACTGTCTTCAGCTGGACAACAGGTACACACACACACACACACACACACACACACACACACACACACACACTGACCGCTCTGTACACACACACACCTCAGGACCAGCCGCTACAGCACTGTCTTCAGCTGGACAACAGGTACACACACACACACACACACACACACACACACACACACACACACACACACACACTGACCGCTCTGTACACACACACACCTCAGGACCAGCCGCTACAGCACTGTCTTCAGCTGGACAACAGGTACACACACACACACACACACACACACACACACACACACTGACCGCTCTGTACACACACACACCTCAGGACCAGCCGCTACAGCACTGTCTTCAGCTGGACAACAGGTACACACACACACACACACACACACACACACACACTGACCGCTCTGTTCACACACACACCTCAGGACCAGCTGCTACAGCACTGTCTTCAGCTGGACAACAGGTACACACACACACACACACACACACACACACACACACACACTGACCGCTCTGTTCACACACACACCTCAGGACCAGCCGCTACAGCACTGTCTTCAGCTGGACAACAGGTACACACACACACACACACACACACACACACACACACACACACACTGACCGCTCTGTACACACACACACCTCAGGACCAGCCGCTACAGCACTGTCTTCAGCTGGACAACAGGTACACACACACACACACACACACACACACACACACACACACACACACTGACCGCTCTGTACACACACACACCTCAGGACCAGCCGCTACAGCACTGTCTTCAGCTGGACAACAGGTACACACACACACACACACACACACACACACACACACACACACACACACACACACACACACACACACACACACTGACCGCTCTGTACACACACACACCTCAGGACCAGCCGCTACAGCACTGTCTTCAGCTGGACAACAGGTACACACACACACACACACACACACACACACACACACACTGACCGCTCTGTACACACACACACCTCAGGACCAGCCGCTACAGCACTGTCTTCAGCTGGACAACAGGTACACACACACACACACACACACACACACACACACACACACTGACCGCTCTGTTCACACACACACCTCAGGACCAGCCGCTACAGCACTGTCTTCAGCTGGACAACAGGTACACACACACACACACACACACACACACACACACACACACACTGACCGCTCTGTACACACACACACCTCAGGACCAGCTGCTACAGCACTGTCTTCAGCTGGACAACAGGTACACACACACACACACACACACACACACACACACACACACACACACTGACCTGTACACACACACACACTGACCTGTACACACACACACACACACACACACTGACCTGTACACACACACACTGACCTGTACACACACACACACACTGACCTGTACACACACACACTGACCTGTACACACACACACACACACTGACCTGTACACACACACACACTGACCTGTACACACACACACACTGACCTGTACACACACACACACACTGACCTGTACACATACACACACACTGACCTGTACACACACATACACACACACACACTGACCACCCTGCTCTCTCTCACACACACACTGAACTGTACACACACACACACACACACACACACTGACCTGTACACACACACACACACACACACTGACCTGTCCACCCCCTGACCTGTCCACCCCCTGACCTGTCCACCCCCTGACCTGTCCACCCCCTGACCTGTCCACCCCCTGACCTGTCCACCCCCTGACCTGTCCACCCCCTGACCTGTCCACCCCCTGACCTGTCCACCCCCTGACCTGTCCACCCCCTGACCTGTCCACCCCCTGACCTGTCCACCCCCTGACCTGTCCACCCCCTGTGTGTCTCTGCAGGATGCTGGTCCCGGCTGAGTCTCTGTCCTGTGAGAGGGTGTTGTACTGGAGAGCTCTGTGTGAGTTCATTAAGGCTAAAGGTGATGAAGGGGAAGAGATGCTGGAACAGCTGCTGCCAGAGGCTGCTCTCTTCGCTGAATACCTCTACGGGTAAGACTATCAATACATCAATATCCCAAACCTCTCCTGGAGTACCTCCAGCCAGTACCCCTCTCCTGGAGTACCTCCAGCCAGTACCCCTAACCCTCTCCTGGAGTACCCCTAACCCTCTCCTGGAGTACCTCCAGCCAGTACCCCTCTCCTGGAGTACCTCCAGCCAGTACCCCTAACCCTCTCCTGGAGTACCTCCAGCCAGTACCCCTAACCCTCTCCTGGAGTACCTCCAGCCAGTACCCCCATAACCCTCTCCTGGAGTACCTCCAGCCAGTACCCCTAACCCTCTCCTGGAGTACCTCCAGCCAGTACCCCTAACCCTCTCCTGGAGTACCTCCAGCCAGTACCCCTAACCCTCTCCTGGAGTACCTCCAGCCAGTACCCCCTAACCCTCTCCTGGAGTACCTCCAGCCAGTACCCCCTAACCCTCTCCTGGAGTACCTCCAGCCAGTACCCCCTAACCCTCTCCTGGAGTACCTCCAGCCAGTACCCCTAACCCTCTCCTGGAGTACCTCCAGCCAGTACCCCATAACCCTCTCCTGGAGTACCTCCAGCCAGTACCCCTAACCCTCTCCTGGAGTACCTCCAGCCAGTACCCCTAACCCTCTCCTGGAGTACCTCCAGCCAGTACCCCATAACCCTCTCCTGGAGTACCTCCAGCCAGTACCCCTAACCCTCTCCTGGAGTACCTCCAGCCAGTACCCCTAACCCTCTCCTGGAGTACCTCCAGCCAGTACCCCATAACCCTCCCCTGGAGTACCTCCAGCCAGTACCCCTAACCCTCTCCTGGAGTACCTCCAGCCAGTACCCCTAACCCTCTCCTGGAGTACCCCTAACCCTCTCCTGGAGTACCTCCAGCCAGTACCCCTAACCCTCTCCTGGAGTACCTCCAGCCAGTACCCCTAACCCTCTCCTGGAGTACCTCCAGCCAGTACCCCTAACCCTCTCCTGGAGTACCCCTAACCCTCTCCTGGAGTACCTCCAGCCAGTACCCCTAACCCTCTCCTGGAGTACCTCCAGCCAGTACCCCCTAACCCTCTCCTGGAGTACCTCCAGCCAGTACCCCTAACCCTCTCCTGGAGTACCTCCAGCCAGTACCCCTAACCCTCTCCTGGAGTACCTCCAGCCAGTACCCCCTAACCCTCTCCTGGAGTACCTCCAGCCAGTACCCCCTAACCCTCTCCTGGAGTACCTCCAGCCAGTACCCCTAACCCTCTCCTGGAGTACCTCCAGCCAGTACCCCCTAACCCTCTCCTGGAGTACCTCCAGCCAGTACCCCTAATCCTCTCCTATACCAGGTATGTGAAGGGTTGTGACTATTAATAACGTGTAATACCAGGTATGTGAAGGGTTATAACTGTTATTAACGTGTAATACCAGGTATGTGAAGGGTTATAACTGTTATTAACGTGTAATACCGGGTATGTGAAGGGTTGTAACTGTTATTAACGTGTAATACCAGGTATGTGAAGGGTTGTAACTGTTATTAACGTGTAATACCAGGTATGTGAAGGGTTGTAACTGTTATTAACGTGTAATACCAGGTATGTGAAGGGTTGTAACTGTTATTAACGTGTAATACCAGGTATGTGAAGGGTTGTAACTGTTATTAACGTGTAATACCAGGTATGTGAATGGTTATAACTGTTATTAACGTGTAATACCAGGTATGTGAAGGGTTGTAACTGTTATTAACGTGTAATACCAGGTATGTGAAGGGTGTCCCGGTGCTGTCGGAAGCGCAGAAAGGAGACTTTGCTCAGCTGGAACTGGTGATGACTAAAGAGTTCATCTGTCAACAACTCATCCACCTCACCGGCTGTCTGGATACCAATGAGGAGGGAGGGAGGTGAGAGGAGGGAGGGAGGGAGGGAGGTGAGAGGAGGGAGGGAGGGGAGGGAGGGAGGGGAGAGGAGGAGGGGGGGAGGGAGGGAGGGAGGTGAGAGGAGGGGGGAGGGAGGGAGGGAGGAGGGAGGGGGGGGAGAGGAGGAGGGAGGGAGGTGAGAGGAGCGGGGGATGGGTGTGGGGGTGATGGGTGATGTTTGGAGGGGATGGATGGCAGGGGGGAGGTGGGTGATGTTTGGAGGGTATGGGTGAGAGCGGTGGGGGAGGATGGGGGGGGGGAGATGTCATCATATGACATAGTAATCTGATGATATATTTAACATATCAGCTAACCACATCATATGACATAGTAATCTGATGATCTATTTAACATATCAGCTAACCACATCATATGACATAGTAATCTGATGATCTATTTAACATATCAGCTTATCATATTGGTTGATGCAACGCCAGTGCATCTAGTCGAGCAGAAAGTCAATCAGGCTCATCTTTCTGTCTTTTATATGGTGCTACAGGAAGTGTTAATGTAAATCTCTCTCTGTGTGTAGGAAGCGTGTGGTGGCTGTGCTTCAGGAGATGTTGGTCCTACCGCAGACTCCTCCCTCTCTGGTCTCTCTGCTGACAGAGAAACTACTGACCCTAATACCTGACGACCACAGACGCACTCAGACCGTAGGTTACACACATTCTCCGGTTATTTACCTGACGACCACAGACGCACTCAGACCGTAGGTTACACACATTCTCCGATTATTTACCTGACGACCACAGACGCACTCAGACCGTAGGTTACACACATTCTCCGATTATTTACCTGACGACCACAGACGCACTCAGACCGTAGGTTACACACATTCTCCGGTTATTTACCTGACGACCACAGACTCACTCAGACGTAGGTTCCACACATTCTCAGATTATTTACCTGACGACCACAGACTCACTCAGACGTAGGTTCCACACATTCTCAGATTATTTACTTGACGACCATAAAAGGATGTATAAAGGTGTAGTGAAAGTGTTAACCTGGGGGTGTGTGTGTGTGTGTGTGTGTGTGTGTGTGTGTGTGTGTGCGCGTGTGCGTGCAACCAGGTGGCGGAGGTGATCTCGGAGGTGCGTGAGCCAATCGTAGTCGTCAGACAGCCGCTGGATGAAACGAGAACCGCAAGAAACAAGTTAAGGTGCCCACACTACTTTACCTCTCCTTTACCTCTCCTTTACCTCTCTCTCTCTCCTTTACCTCTCTCTCTCCTTTACCTCTCTCTCTCTCTCCTTTACCTCTCTCTCTCTCTCCTTTACCTCTCTCTCTCTCTCCTTTACCTCTCTCTCTCTCTCCTTTACCTCTCTCTCTCTCTCCTTTACCTCTCTCTCTCTCTCCTTTACCTCTCTCTCTCTGTCCTTTACCTCTCTCTCTCTGTCCTTTACCTCTCTCTCTCTGTCCTTTACCTCTCTCTCTCTCTCTCCTTTACCTCTCTCTCTCCTTTACCTCTCTCTCCTTTACCTCTCTCTCTCTCCCTTTACCTCTCTCTCTCTCCTTTACCTCTCTCTCTCTCTCTCTCCTTTACCTCTCTCTCTCTCCTTTACCTCTTCTCTCTCTCTCTCATTTACCTCTCTCTCTCCTTTACCTCTCTCTCTCTCTCTCCTTTACCTCTCTCTCTCTCTCTCCTTTACCTCTCTCTCTCTCTCTCTCTCTCTCCTTTACTCTCTCTCTCTCTCTCTCTCTCTCTCCTTTACCTCTTTCTCTCTCTCTCCTTTACCTCTTTCTCTCTCTCTCCTTTACCTCTCCCTCTCTCTCCTTTACCTCTCTCTCTCTCTCTCTCTCTCTCTCTCCTTTACCTCTCTCTCTCTCTCCTTTACCTCTCTCTCTCTCTCTCTCTCTCTCCTTTACCTCTCTCTCTCTCCTTACCTCTCTCTCTCTCTCCTTTACCTCTCTCTCTCTCTCCTTACCTCTCTCTCTCCTTTACCCCTCTATCTCCTTTACCCCTCTCTCTCCTTTACCTCTCTCTCTCCTTTACCCCTCTCTATCTCCTTTACCTCTATCACTCCTTTACCCCCTCTCTCTCCTTTACCCCCCTCTCTCTCTCTCCTTTACCCCCCTCTTTCTCTCTCCTTTACCCCTCTCTCTCTCTCTCCTTTACCCCTCTCTCTCTCTCCTTTACCTCTCTCTCTCTCCTTTACCCTCTCTATCTCCTTTACCTCTCTCTCTCTCTCCTTTACCCTCTCTCTCTCTCCTTTACCCCTCTCTCTCTCTCCTTTACCTCTCTCTCTCCTTTACCTCTCTCTCTCTCTCCTTTACCCCTCTCTCTCTCCTTTACCCCTCTATATCTCCTTTACCCCTCTCTCTCTCCTTTACCCCTCTCTCTCTCTCCTTTACCCCTCTCTCTCTCCTTTACCCCTCTCTCTCTCCTTTACCCCTCTCTCTCTCTCCTTTACCCCTCTCTCTCTCCTTTACCTCTCTCTCTCTCCTTTACCCCTCTCTATCTCCTTTACCTCTCTCTCTCCTTTACCCCTCTCTCTCTCTCTCTCTCTCTCTCTCCTTTACCTCTCTCTCTCTCTCCTTTACTCTCTCTCTCTCTCCCTTTACCCCTCTCTCTCTCTCTCTCTCTCTCTCTCTCCTTTACCTCTCTCTCTCTCTCCTTTACCTCTCTCTCTCCTTTACCCTCTCTCTCTCTCTCTCTCCTTTACCTCTCTCTCTCTCCTTTACCCCTCTCTCTCTCTCCTTTACCCCTCTCTCTCTCTCCTTTACCCCCCTCTCTCTCCTTTACCTCTCTCTCCTTTACCCCTCTCTATCTCCTTTACCTCTCTCTCTCCTTTACCCCTCTCTCTCTCTCCTTTACCCCTCTCTCTCTCTCCTTTACCCCCCTCTCTCTCCTTTACCTCTCTCTCTCTCCTTTACCCCTCTCTATCTCCTTTACCCCTCTCTCTCTCTCCTTTACCCCTCTCTCTCTCTCCTTTACCCCTCTCTCTCTCTCCTTTACCCTCTCTCTCTCTCCTTTACCCCTCTCTCTCTCCTTTACCCCTCTCTCTCTCTCCTTTACCCCTCTCTATCTCCTTTACCTCTCTCTCTCCTTTACCTCTCTCTCTCTCCTTTACCTCTCTCTCTCTCCTTTACTCTCTCTCTCCTTTACCCCTCTATATCTCCTTTACCCCTCTCTCTCTCCTTTACCCCTCTCTCTCCTTTACCTCTCTCTCTCCTTTACCTCTCTCTCTCTCCTTTACCTCTCTCTTTACCTTCATGTCTTAAAGTAATGATGGACTGTCGTTTCTCTTTGCTTATTTGAGCTGTTCTTGCCATAACACGGACTTGGTCTTTTACCAAATAGGGCTATCTTCTGTATACCACCCCTACCTTGTCACAACACAACTGATTGGCTCAAACGCATTAAGAAGGAAATAAATTCCACAAATTCACTTTTAAGAAGGTACACCTGTTAATTGAAATGCATTCCAGGTGACTACCTCATAAAGCTGGTTGAGAGAATGCCAAGAGTGTGCAAAGCTGTCATCAAGGCAAAGGGTGGCTACTTTGAAGAATCTCAAATATAAAATATATTTTGATTTGTTTAACACTTTTTTGGTTACTACATGATTCCATGTGTTATTTCATAGTTTTGATGTCTTCACTATTATTCTACAATGTAGAAAATAGTAAAAAATAAAGAAAAACCCTGGAATGAGTAGGTGTATCCAAACTTTTGACTGGTACTGTATTTAGTAGTGTTATGGCTTGGGGGTAGAATCTGTTCAGGGTCCTGTTGGTTCGAGACTTGGTGCATCGGTACCGCTTGCCGTGCGGTAGCGAAGAGATCAGTCAATGACTTGGGTGGCTGGAGTCTGACAATTTTTGGGTCCTTCCTCTGACACCGCCTGGTATAGAGGTCCTGGATGGCAGGGAGCTCGACCCCAGTGATCTACTAATGTACTCGCTACCCTCTGTAGCGCCTTGCGGTCGGATGCCGAAACGTTGCCATACCAGGCGGCGATGCAGTCAAGATGCTCTCAATGGTGCAGCTGTAGTACTTTTTGAGGATCTGAGGGGCCATGCAAAATCTTTTCAGCCTTCGGATGCCGAAACGTTGCCATACCAGGCGGCGATGCAGTCAAGATGCTCTCAATGGTGCAGCTGTAGTACTTTTTGAGGATCTGAGGGGCCATGCAAAATCTTTTCAGCCTTCTGAGGGGGAAGAGGCGTTGTCTTTCCTTTTCACGACTGTGTTGATGTGTGTGTGGAACATGATAGTTCCTTAGTGATGTGGATACCGAGGAACTTGAAGCTCTCGACCTGTTCCACAACAGCCCCGTTGATGTGGATGGGGGGGGTGTGCTCCTGTAGTCCACGATCAGCTCCTTTTTGTCTTGCTGATGTTGAGGGAGAGGTTGTTGTTCTCGCCACCACTCTGCAAGGTTTCTGACCGCCTCCCTGTAGGCTGTCTCATCGTCGTCAGTGGTCAGGCCTACAACCGTCGTGTCGTCTGCAAAATTAATGATGGTGTTGGAGTTCTGCGCGGCCACGCAATCGTGGGTGAACAGGGAGTACAGGAGGGGACTAAACACACATCGCTCAGAGGCTCCTGTGTTGAGGATCAGCGTGGCGGATGTGTTGTTACCTACCCTTACCACCTGGGGGCGGCCCGTCAGGAAGTCCAGGATCCAGTTGAAGAGGGAGGTGTTTAGTCCCAGGGTCCTTAGCTTTGTGATGAGCTTGGAGGGAAAAATGGTGTTGAACGCTGAGCTGTAGTCAATGAACAGCATTCTCACGTGTCCAGGTGGGAAAGGGCAGTGTGGCGTGCAATAGAGATTGCGTCATCTCTGAATCTGTTTGGGTGGTATGCAAATTAGAGTGGGTCCAGGATATCTGGGATGATGGTGTTGATGTGAGCCATAACCAGCCTTTCAAAGCACTTCATGACTACAGACGTGAGTGCTATGGGCCGGTAGTCATGTATGCAGGTTATCTTAGTGTTCTTGGGCACAGGGACTATGGTGGTCTGCTTGAAACATGTTGATATTACAGACTGTCATGGACATGTTGAAAATGTCAGTGAAGACACTTGCCAGTTGGTCAGCACATGCTCGGAGTACACGTCCTGGTAATCCGTCTGGCCCTGCGGCCTTGTGAATGTTGACCTGTTTAAAGGTCTCTCTCACATCGGCTATGGAGAGCGTGATCACACAGTCGTCCGGAACAGCTAGTGCTCTCATGCATAGTTCAGTGTTGCTTGCCTCGAAGCGAGCATAGTGGTTTAGCTCGTCTGGTAGTCACTAGACAGCTCGCGGCTGGGCTTCCCTTTGTATCACTGAAGACACTTGCCAGCTGGTCAGCACATGCTCTGAGTACGAGAATGTTAACCTGTTTAAAAGTCTTACATTGGCTATGAAGAGCGTGATCACACAGTTGTCTGGGAACAACTGGTGCTCTCACGCATGGTTCAGTGTTGCTTGCCTCAAATTGAACATAGAAGGCCTTTAGCTCATCTGTTAGGCTCCCGTCACTGGACAGCTCACGGTTGGGTTTCCCTTTGTTTGCAAGCCCTGCCACATCTGACGAGCGTCAGAGCCGGTGTAGTAGGATTCAATCTTAGTCCTGTATTGACGCTTTGCCTGTTTGATGGTTCGTCGGAGGGCGTAGCGGGATTTCTTATAAGCGTCCAGATTATTGTCACGCTCACTGAACCTGCAGCTCTAGCTTTTAGCTCAACGCTCACTGAACCTGCAGCTCTAGCTTTTAGCTCAACGCTCACTGAACCCGCAGCTCTAGTTTTTAGCTCAACGCTCACTGAACCTGCAGCTCTAGCTTTTAGCTCAACGCTCACTGAACCCGCAGCTCTAGTTTTTAGCTCAACGCTCACTGAACCCGCAGCTCGAGCTTTTAGCTCAACGCTCACTGAACCTGCAGCTCTAGTTTTTAGCTCAACGCTCACTGAACCTGCAGCTCGAGCTTTTAGCTCAACGCTCACTGAACCTGCAGCTCGAGCTTTTAGCTCAACGCTCACTGAACCTGCAGCTCGAGCTTTTAGCTCAACGCTCACTGAACCTGCAGCTCTAGCTTTTAGCTCAACGCTCACTGAACCCGCAGCTCGAGCTTTTAGCTCAACGCTCACTGAACCTGCAGCTCTAGCTTTTAGCTCAACGCTCACTGAACCCGCAGCTCGAGCTTTTAGCTCAACGCTCACTGAACCCGCAGCTCTAGCTTTTAGCTCAACGCTCACTGAACCCGCAGCTCGAGCTTTTAGCTCAACGCTCACTGAACCTGCAGCTCTAGCTTTTAGCTCAACGCTCACTGAACCTGCAGCTCTAGCTTTTAGCTCAACGCTCACTGAACCTGCAGCTCTAGCTTTTAGCTCAACGCTCACTGAACCCGCAGCTCGAGCTTTTAGCTCAACGCTCACTGAACCTGCAGCTCTAGCTTTTAGCTCAACGCTCACTGAACCCGCAGCTCTAGCTTTTAGCTCAACGCTCACTGAACCTGCAGCTCGAGCTTTTAGCTCAACGCTCACTGAACCCGCAGCTCTAGCTTTTAGCTCAACGCTCACTGAACCAGCAGCTATAGCTTTTAGCTCAACGCTCACTGAACCTGCAGCTCTAGCTTTTAGCTCAACGCTCACTGAACCCGCAGCTCTAGCTTTTAGCTCAACGCTCACTGAACCCGCAGCTCTAGCTTTTAGCTCAACGCTCACTGAACCCGCAGCTCTAGCTTTTAGCTCAACGCTCACTGAACCCGCAGCTCTAGCTTTTAGCTCAACGCTCACTGAACCTGCAGCTCGAGCTTTTAGCTCAACGCTCACTGAACCCGCAGCTCTAGCTTTTAGCTCAACGCTCACTGAACCTGCAGCTCTAGCTTTTAGCTCAACGCTCACTGAACCTGCAGCTCTAGCTTTTAGCTCAACGCTCACTGAACCTGCAGCTCTAGCTTTTAGCTCAACGCTCACTGAACCCGCAGCTCGAGCTTTTAGCTCAACGCTCACTGAACCTGCAGCTCTAGCTTTTAGCTCAACGCTCACTGAACCCGCAGCTCTAGCTTTTAGCTCAACGCTCACTGAACCTGCAGCTCGAGCTTTTAGCTCAACGCTCACTGAACCCGCAGCTCTAGCTTTTAGCTCAACGCTCACTGAACCAGCAGCTCTAGCTTTTAGCTCAACGCTCACTGAACCTGCAGCTCTAGCTTTTAGCTCAACGCTCACTGAACCCGCAGCTCTAGCTTTTAGCTCAACGCTCACTGAACCCGCAGCTCTAGCTTTTAGCTCAACGCTCACTGAACCCGCAGCTCTAGCTTTTAGCTCAACGCTCACTGAACCTGCAGCTCTAGCTTTTAGCTCAACGCTCACTGAACCTGCAGCTCTAGCTTTTAGCTCAACGCTCACTGAACCCGCAGCTCTAGCTTTTAGCTCAACGCTCACTGAACCCGCAGCTCTAGCTTTTAGCTCAACGCTCACTGAACCCGCAGCTCTAGCTTTTAGCTCAACGCTCACTGAACCCGCAGCTCTAGCTTTTAGCTCAACGCTCACTGAACCTGCAGCTCGAGCTTTTAGCTCAACGCTCACTGAACCCGCAGCTCGAGCTTTTAGCTCAACGCTCACTGAACCTGCAGCTCTAGCTTTTAGCTCAACGCTCACTGAACCCGCAGCTCGAGCTTTTAGCTCAACGCTCACTGAACCCGCAGCTCTAGCTTTTAGCTCAACGCTCACTGAACCCGCAGCTCGAGCTTTTAGCTCAACGCTCACTGAACCTGCAGCTCTAGCTTTTAGCTCAACGCTCACTGAACCTGCAGCTCTAGCTTTTAGCTCAACGCTCACTGAACCTGCAGCTCTAGCTTTTAGCTCAACGCTCACTGAACCCGCAGCTCGAGCTTTTAGCTCAACGCTCACTGAACCTGCAGCTCTAGCTTTTAGCTCAACGCTCACTGAACCCGCAGCTCTAGCTTTTAGCTCAACGCTCACTGAACCTGCAGCTCGAGCTTTTAGCTCAACGCTCACTGAACCCGCAGCTCTAGCTTTTAGCTCAACGCTCACTGAACCAGCAGCTATAGCTTTTAGCTCAACGCTCACTGAACCTGCAGCTCTAGCTTTTAGCTCAACGCTCACTGAACCCGCAGCTCTAGCTTTTAGCTCAACGCTCACTGAACCCGCAGCTCTAGCTTTTAGCTCAACGCTCACTGAACCCGCAGCTCTAGCTTTTAGCTCAACGCTCACTGAACCCGCAGCTCTAGCTTTTAGCTCAACGCTCACTGAACCTGCAGCTCGAGCTTTTAGCTCAACGCTCACTGAACCCGCAGCTCTAGCTTTTAGCTCAACGCTCACTGAACCTGCAGCTCTAGCTTTTAGCTCAACGCTCACTGAACCTGCAGCTCTAGCTTTTAGCTCAACGCTCACTGAACCTGCAGCTCTAGCTTTTAGCTCAACGCTCACTGAACCCGCAGCTCGAGCTTTTAGCTCAACGCTCACTGAACCTGCAGCTCTAGCTTTTAGCTCAACGCTCACTGAACCCGCAGCTCTAGCTTTTAGCTCAACGCTCACTGAACCTGCAGCTCGAGCTTTTAGCTCAACGCTCACTGAACCCGCAGCTCTAGCTTTTAGCTCAACGCTCACTGAACCAGCAGCTCTAGCTTTTAGCTCAACGCTCACTGAACCTGCAGCTCTAGCTTTTAGCTCAACGCTCACTGAACCCGCAGCTCTAGCTTTTAGCTCAACGCTCACTGAACCCGCAGCTCTAGCTTTTAGCTCAACGCTCACTGAACCCGCAGCTCTAGCTTTTAGCTCAACGCTCACTGAACCCGCAGCTCTAGCTTTTAGCTCAACGCTCACTGAACCTGCAGCTCTAGCTTTTAGCTCAACGCTCACTGAACCTGCAGCTCTAGCTTTTAGCTCAACGCTCACTGAACCTGCAGCTCTAGCTTTTAGCTCAACGCTCACTGAACCTGCAGCTCTAGCTTTTAGCTCAACGCTCACTGAACCCGCAGCTCTAGCTTTTAGCTCAACGCTCACTGAACCCGCAGCTCTAGCTTTTAGCTCAACGCTCACTGAACCTGCAGCTCTAGCTTTTAGCTCAACGCTCACTGAACCTGCAGCTCTAGCTTTTAGCTCAACGCTCACTGAACCTGCAGCTCTAGCTTTTAGCTCAACGCTCACTGAACCTGCAGCTCTAGCTTTTAGCTCAACGCTCACTGAACCCGCAGCTCTAGCTTTTAGCTCAACGCTCACTGAACCTGCAGCTCGAGCTTTTAGCTCAACGCTCACTGAACCCGCAGCTCTAGCTTTTAGCTCAACGCTCACTGAACCTGCAGCTCTAGCTTTTAGCTCAACGCTCACTGAACCCGCAGCTCTAGCTTTTAGCTCAACGCTCACTGAACCTGCAGCTCGAGCTTTTAGCTCAACGCTCACTGAACCCGCAGCTCTAGTTTTTAGCTCAACGCTCACTGAACCTGCAGCTCTAGTTTTTAGCTCAACGCTCACTGAACCTGCAGCTCGAGCTTTTAGCTCAACGCTCACTGAACCCGCAGCTCTAGTTTTTAGCTCAACGCTCACTGAACCTGCAGCTCGAGCTTTTAGCTCAACGCTCACTGAACCCGCAGCTCTAGTTTTTAGCTCAATGCTCACTGAACCTGCAGCTCGAGCTTTTAGCTCAACGCTCACTGAACCTGCAGCTCGAGCTTTTAGCTCAGTCCGGATGTCGCCTCTAATGGAGCTGGGGACTGATGTGGAATACTCCTGAATGTTATCAGACGAATCCCGGAACATATTGCAGTCTGTGCTAGTGCCTCAGTCCTGTAGCTTAGCATCCGCTTCATCTGACCACTTTCGTATTGAGCGCATCACTGTTACTTCCTGTTTTTTTAGTTTTTGCTTGTAAGCAGGAATCAGGAGGATAGGGTTATACATCTTACATTTTAGTCATTTTAGCAGACGCTCTTATCCAGAGTGACTTACAGTTAGTGAGTGCATACATTATTTATTTTTTCATACTGGAATCGAACCCACAACCCTGGCGCTGCAAATGCCATGCTCTACCAACTGAGTTATGGTCAGATTTGCCAAATGGAGGGCGACGAGAGCTTTGTATGCGTCTCTGTGTGTGGAGTAAAGGTGATCTAGAGTTTTTTTTCGCTTCTAGTTGCACAGGTGATATGCTGGTAGAAATTGGGTAAAACAGATTTCAGTTTTCCTACTTTAAAGTCACCAGCCACGAAAAATATAGATGAAAACTCTCTTGGTAAATAGTGTTGGTCTACAGCTTATCATGAGATACTCTACCTCAGGAGAGCAGAACCTCCAGACTTCCTTGATATCAGAGATCACACACCAGTGTATAGAAAACCAGCTAGATTTATATTTACCATGTCCTTGTTCAGCCACGACTTGGAGAAACACAGCGTGATATTACAGTTCTTCAGGTTCCGTTGATGGAGACTATTCTAACGGAGCTCATCCTGTTTGTTCTCCAGTGATTGCACGTTGGCCAATAGAACGGAGGGTAGTTCTCCGGTGATTGCACGTTGGCCAATAGAACGGAGGGTAGAGGTGATTTATACAGTCTCAGACGTAGTCTCGTCAGGTGACCCGCACGCCGGCCTCTATAGCGTCGTCTCCTCCTTCCTGGTCCGCGATAATCAAAAATGTATTTTAGCTTCCGACTCATTGATGGAGGTTAGTGGTCGCTGTTCCGATGTCCAGAAGCGCTTTTCGGTCATAGGATAATGATTACGTACAAAAAAGTTAAGATCGCCCGCAAAAAAAACCCCACACAAAATAGCACAACTGGTCAGGAGCCCGTAAAAGTCATTCCCTCCAATAGCGCCATTATGCTTTCGTTAGAGGAGTGGGTCAGTAACCTCTCTCTCTCCTCTCCTTCCAGCTAGCGGAGGTGAAGGGTTAGCATCCTAGAGGCTAAACAGGCGTTAGAGGAGTGGGTCAGTAACCTCTCTCTCTCTCTCCTCTCTCCTTCCAGCTAGCGGAGGTGAAGGTTAGCATCCTAGAGGCTAAACAGGCGTTAGAGGAGTGGGTCAGTAATCTCTCTCCTCTCTCCTTCCAGCTAGCGGAGGTGAAGGTTAGCATCCTAGAGGCTAAACAGGCGTTAGAGGAGTGGATCAGTAACCTCTCTCTCTCTCCTCTCTCCTTCCAGCTAGTGGAGGTGAAGGTTAGCATCCTAGAGGCTAAACAGGCGTTAGAGGAGTGGGTCAGTAACCTCTCTCTCTCTCCTTCCAGCTAGCGGAGGTGAAGGTTAGCATCCTAGAGGCTAAACAGGCGTTAGAGGAGTGGGTCAGTAACCTCTCTCTCTCTCTCCTCTCTCCTTCCAGCTAGTGGAGGTGAAGGTTAGCATCCTAGAGGCTAAACAGGCGTTAGAGGAGTGGATCAGTAACATCTCTCTCCTCTCTCCTTCCAGCTAGCGGAGGTGAAGGTTAGCATCCTAGAGGCTAAACAGGCGTTAGAGGAGTGGGTCAGTAACCTCTCTCTCTCTCCTCTCTCCTTCCAGCTAGCGGAGGTGAAGGTTAGCATCCTAGAGGCTAAACAGGCATTAGAGGAGTGGATCAGTAACCTCTCTCTCTCTCCTCTCTCCTTCCAGCTAGCGGAGGTGAAGGTTAGCATCCTAGAGGCTAAACAGGCGTTAGAGGAGTGGGTCAGTAACCTCTCTCTCTCCTTCCAGCTAGCGGAGGTGAAGGTTAGCATCCTAGAGGCTAAACAGGCGTTAGAGGAGTGGGTCAGTAACCTCTCTCTCTCTCCTCTCTCCTTCCAGCTAGTGGAGGTGAAGGTTAGCATCCTAGAGGCTAAACAGGCGTTAGAGGAGTGGGTCAGTAACCTCTCTCTCTCTCCTTCCAGCTAGCGGAGGTGAAGGTTAGCATCCTAGAGGCTAAACAGGCGTTAGAGGAGTGGGTCAGTAACCTCTCTCTCTCTCCTCTCTCCTTCCAGCTAGTGGAGGTGAAGGTTAGCATCCTAGAGGCTAAACAGGCGTTAGAGGAGTGGATCAGTAACATCTCTCTCCTCTCTCCTTCCAGCTAGCGGAGGTGAAGGTTAGCATCCTAGAGGCTAAACAGGCGTTAGAGGAGTGGGTCAGTAACCTCTCTCTCTCTCCTCTCTCCTTCCAGCTAGCGGAGGTGAAGGTTAGCATCCTAGAGGCTAAACAGGCGTTAGAGGAGTGGGTCAGTAACCTCTCTCTCTCCTTCCAGCTAGCGGAGGTGAAGGTTAGCATCCTAGAGGCTAAACAGGCGTTAGAGGAGTGGATCAGTAACCTCTCTCTCTCTCTCCTTCCAGCTAGCGGAGGTGAAGGTTAGCATCCTAGAGGCTAAACAGGCGTTAGAGGAGTGGATCAGTAACCTCTCTCTCTCTCCTCTCTCCTTCCAGCTAGCGGAGGTGAAGGTTAGCATCCTAGAGGCTAAACAGGCGTTAGAGGAGTGTATCAGTAACCTCTCTCTCTCTCTCCTCTCTCCTTCCAGCTAGCGGAGGTGAAGGTTAGCATCCTAGAGGCTAAACAGGTGTTAGAGGAGTGGATCAGTAACCTCTCTCTCTCCTCTCTCCTTCCAGCTAGTGGAGGTGAAGGTTAGCATCCTAGAGGCTAAACAGGCGTTAGAGGAGTGGATCAGTAACCTCTCTCCTCTCTCCTTCCAGCTAGCGGAGGTGAAGGTTAGCATCCTAGAGGCTAAACAGGCGTTAGAGGAGTGGGTCAGTAACCTCTCTCTCTCTCCTCTCTCCTTCCAGCTAGCGGAGGTGAAGGTTAGCATCCTAGAGGCTAAACAGGCGTTGGAGGAGTGGGTCAGTAACCTCTCTCTCTCTCTCTCCTCTCTCCTTCCAGCTAGCGGAGGTGAAGGTTAGCATCCTAGAGGCTAAACAGGTGTTAGAGGAGTGGGTCAGTAACCTCTCTCTCTCCTCTCTCCTTCCAGCTAGCGGAGGTGAAGGTTAGCATCCTAGAGGCTAAACAGGCGTTAGAGGAGTGGGTCAGTAACCTCTCTCTCTCCTCTCTCCTTCCAGCTAGCGGAGGTGAAGGTTAGCATCCTAGAGGCTAAACAGGCGTTAGAGGAGTGGATCAGTAACATCTCTCTCCTCTCTCCTTCCAGCTAGCGGAGGTGAAGGTTAGCATCCTAGAGGCTAAACAGGCGTTAGAGGAGTGGATCAGTAACCTCTCTCTCTCTCCTCTCTCCTTCCAGCTAGCGGAGGTGAAGGTTAGCATCCTAGAGGCTAAACAGGCGTTAGAGGAGTGGGTCAGTAACCTCTCTCTCTCTCTCTCTCCTCTCTCCTTCCAGCTAGCGGAGGTGAAGGTTAGCATCCTAGAGGCTAAACAGGCGTTAGAGGAGTGGATCAGTAACCTCTCTCTCTCTCCTCTCTCCTTCCAGCTAGCGGAGGTGAAGGTTAGCATCCTAGAGGCTAAACAGGCGTTAGAGGAGTGGGTCAGTAACCTCTGTCTCCTCTCTCCTTCCAGCTAGCGGAGGTGAAGGTTAGCATCCTAGAGGCTAAACAGGCGTTAGAGGAGTGGATCAGTAACCTCTCTCTCTCTCCTCTCTCCTCCAGCTAGCGGAGGTGAAGGTTAGCATCCTAGAGGCTAAACAGGCGTTAGAGGAGTGGGTCAGTAACCTCTGTCTCCTCTCTCCTTCCAGCTAGCGGAGGTGAAGGTTAGCATCCTAGAGGCTAAACAGGCGTTAGAGGAGTGGGTCAGTAACCTCTCTCTCTCTCCTCTCTCCTCCAGCTAGCGGAGGTGAAGGTTAGCATCCTAGAGGCTAAACAGGCGTTAGAGGAGTGGGTCAGTAACCTCTGTCTCCTCTCTCCTTCCAGCTAGCGGAGGTGAAGGTTAGCATCCTAGAGGCTAAACAGGCGTTAGAGGAGTGGATCAGTAACCTCTCTCTCTCTCCTCTCTCCTCCAGCTAGCGGAGGTGAAGGTTAGCATCCTAGAGGCTAAACAGGCGTTAGAGGAGTGGGTCAGTAACCTCTGTCTCCTCTCTCCTTCCAGCTAGCGGAGGTGAAGGTTAGCATCCTAGAGGCTAAACAGGCGTTAGAGGAGTGGGTCAGTAACCTCTCTCTCTCTCCTCTCTCCTTCCAGCTAGCGGAGGTGAAGGTTAGCATCCTAGAGGCTAAACAGGCGTTAGAGGAGTGGGTCAGTAACCTCTCTCTCTCTCTCCTCTCTCCTTCCAGCTAGCGGAGGTGAAGGTTAGCATCCTAGAGGCTAAACAGGCGTTAGAGGAGTGGGTCAGTAACCTCTCTCTCTCTCCTTCCAGCTAGCGGAGGTGAAGGTTAGCATCCTAGAGGCTAAACAGGCGTTGGAGGAGTGTATCAGTAACCTCTCTCTCTCTCCTCTCTCCTTCCAGCTAGCGGAGGTGAAGGTTAGCATCCTAGAGGCTAAACAGGCGTTGGAGGAGTGTATCAGTAACCAGGAGTTCAGTAGAGCAGCAGAGCTGAAGGATTCTATAACTGACCTGGAGATTCTGAGGAACAACATCCTGCAGGAGGAGACCACAGACACACAGCAGGACGACAAGGAGACAGACACACGCATGGAGAAGGTATACATACACACACACACACACCACAGACACACAACAGGACGACAAGGAGACAGACACACGCATGGAGAAGGTACACACACACACACACACACACACCACAGACACACAGCAGGATGACAAGGAGACAGACACAGGCATGGAGAAGGTACACACACACACACACACACACACACACACACACACACACCACAGACAAACAGCAGGACGACAAGGAGACAGACACACGCATGGAGAAGGTACAGACACACACACCACCGACACACACACACCACAGACACACAGCAGGACGACAGGGAGACAGACACACGCATGGAGAAGGTACACACACACACACACACACACACACACACACCACCGACACACAGCACAGACACACACACACACACACCACAGAAACACAGCACAGACACACACCACCGACACACACACACACACACACACCACCGACACACACACAACAGGACGACAGGGAGACAGACACACGCATGGAGAAGGTACACACACACCACACACACACACACACACACACACACACACCACACACACACACACACACACACACCACCGACACACACACACACACACACACACACACACAACAGGACGACAGGGAGACAGACACACGCATGGAGAAGGTACACACACACCACACACACACACACACACACCACACACACACACACACACACACACCACCGACACACACACACACACACCACCGACACACACCAGGACGACAGGGAGACAGACATGCACAGAGAAGGCACACACACACCCTGGGTTCTTGTCTCCATTTGTAAATGCTGTGTTGTTCTTCCTGTCAGACGGACCCAGAGACCCTCCTGCGCTGTCTGACCATGTGTGTTGAGCTGCTGAAACAGATGAACATCAAGACCAGGATCGGACCCACCGTGTCAGCTCTCCTCTCCTCTCTGGTACCATACTGTCTAACCTAACGTATAGGACCCACCATGTCAGTTATCCTCTATGGTACTATACTGTCTAACCTAACGTATAGGACCCACCATGTCAGTTATCCTCTATGGTACTATACTGTCTAACCTAACGTATAGGACCCACCATGTCAGTTATCCTCTATGGTACTATACTGTCTAACCTAACGTATAGGACCCACCATGTCAGTTATCCTCTATGGTACTATACTGTCTAACCTAACGTATAGGACCCACCATGTCAGTTATCCTCTATGGTACTATACTGTCTAACCTAACGTATAGGACCCACCATGTCAGTTATCCTCTATGGTACTATACTGTCTAACCTAACGTATAGGACCCACCATGTCAGTTATCCTCTATGGTACTATACTGTCTAACCTAACGTATAGGACCCACCATGTCAGTTATCCTCTATGGTACTATACTGTCTAACCTAACGTATAGGACCCACCATGTCAGTTATCCTCTATGGTACTATACTGTCTAACCTAACGTATAGGACCCACCATGTCAGTTATCCTCTATGGTACTATACTGTCTAACCTAACGTATAGGACCCACCATGTCAGTTATCCTCTATGGTACTATACTGTCTAACCTAACGTATAGGACCCACCATGTCAGTTATCCTCTATGGTACTATACTGTCTAACCTAACGTATAGGACCCACCATGTCAGTTATCCCTCTATGGTACTATACTGTCTAACCTAACGTATAGGACCCACCAGTGTCAGTTATCCTCTCCTCTATGGTACTATACTGTCTAACCTAACGTATAGGACCCACCGTGTCAGTTATCCTCTCCTCTATGGTACTATACTGTCTAACCTAACGTATAGGACCCACCATGTCAGTTATCCTCTATGGTACTATACTGTCTAACCTAACGTATAGGACCCACCATGTCAGTTATCCTCTATGGTACTATACTGTCTAACCTAACGTATAGGACCCACCATGTCAGTTATCTCTCCTCTATGGTACTATACTGTCTAACCTAACGTATAGGACCCACCATGTCAGTTATCCTCTATGGTACTATACTGTCTAACCTAACGTATAGGACCCACCATGTCAGTTATCCTCTATGGTACTATACTGTCTAACCTAACGTATAGGACCCACCATGTCAGTTATCCTCTATGGTACTATACTGTCTAACCTAACGTATAGGACCCACCATGTCAGTTATCCTCTATGGTACTATACTGTCTAACCTAACGTATAGGACCCACCATGTCAGTTATCCTCTATGGTACTATACTGTCTAACCTAACGTATAGGACCCACCATGTCAGTTATCCTCTATGGTACTATACTGTCTAACCTAACGTATAGGACCCACCATGTCAGTTATCCTCTATGGGTACTATACTGTCTAACCTAACGTATATGGACCCACCATGTCAGTTATCCTCTATGGTACTATACTGTTTAACCTAACGTATAGGACCCACCATGTCAGTTATCCTCTCCTCTATGGTACTATACTGTCTAACCTAACGTATAGGACCCACCATGTCAGTTATCCTCTATGGTACTATACTGTCTAACCTAACGTATAGGACCCACCATGTCAGTTATCCTCTATGGTACTATACTGTCTAACCTAACGTATAGGACCCACCATGTCAGTTATCCTCTCTCTATGGTACTATACTGTCTAACCTAACGTATAGGACCCACCATGTCAGTTATCCTCTATGGTACTATACTGTCTAACCTAACGTATAGGACCCACCATGTCAGTTATCCTCTATGGTACTATACTGTCTAACCTAACGTATAGGACCCACCATGTCAGTTATCCTCTATGGTACTATACTGTCTAACCTAACGTATCGGACCCACCATGTCAGTTTCCTCTCCCTCTATGGTACTATACTGGTCTAACCTAACGTATAGGGACCCACCATGTCAGTTATCCTCTATGGTACTATACTGTCTAACCTAACGTATAGGACCCACCATGTCAGTTATCCTCTATGGTACTATACTGTCTAACCTAACGTATAGGACCCACCATGTCAGTTATCCCTCTATGGTACTATACTGTCTAACCTAACGTATAGGACCCACCATGTCAGTTATCCTCTCCTCTATGGTACTATACTGTCTAACCTAACGTATAGGACCCACCATGTCAGTTATCCTCTATGGTACTATACTGTCTAACCTAACGTATAGGACCCACCATGTCAGTTATCCTCTATGGTACTATACTGTCTAACCTAACGTATAGGACCCACCATGTCAGTTATCCTCTATGGTACTATACTGTCTAACCTAACGTATCGGACCCACCATGTCAGTTATCCTCTCCTCTATGGTACTATACTGTCTAACCTAACGTATAGGACCCACCATGTCAGTTATCCTCTATGGTACTATACTGTCTAACCTAACGTATAGGACCCACCATGTCAGTTATCCTCTATGGTACTATACTGTCTAACCTAACGTATAGGACCCACCATGTCAGTTATCCTCTATGGTACTATACTGTCTAACCTAACGTATCGGACCCACCATGTCAGTTATCCTCTCCTCTATGGTACTATACTGTCTAACCTAACGTATAGGACCCACCGTGTCAGTTATCCTCTATGGTACTATACTGTCTAACCTAACGTATAGGACCCACCATGTCAGTTATCCTCTATGGTACTATACTGTCTAACCTAACGTATAGGACCCACCATGTCAGTTATCCTCTATGGTACTATACTGTCTAACCTAACGTATAGGACCCACCATGTCAGTTATCCTCTATGGTACTATACTGTCTAACCTAACGTATAGGACCCACCATGTCAGTTATCCTCTCCTCTATGGTACTATACTGTCTAACCTAACGTATAGGACCCACCATGTCAGTTATCCTCTATGGTACTATACTGTCTAACCTAACGTATAGGACCCACCATGTCAGTTATCCTCTCCTCTATGGTACTATACTGTCTAACCTAACGTATAGGACCCACCATGTCAGTAATCCTCTATGGTACTATACTGTCTAACCTAACGTATAGGACCCACCATGTCAGTTATCCTCTATGGTACTATACTGTCTAACCTAACGTATAGGACCCACCATGTCAGTTATCCTCTCCTCTATGGTACTATACTGTCTAACCTAACGTATAGGACCCACCATGTCAGTTATCCTCTCCTCTATGGTACTATACTGTCTAACCTAACGTATAGGACCCACCATGTCAGTTATCCTCTATGGTACTATACTGTCTAACCTAACGTATAGGACCCACCATGTCAGTTATCCTCTATGGTACTATACTGTCTAACCTAACGTATAGGACCCACCATGTCAGTTATCCTCTATGGTACTATACTGTCTAACCTAACGTATAGGACCCACCATGTCAGTTATCCTCTATGGTACTATACTGTCTAACCTAACGTATAGGACCCACCATGTCAGTTATCCTCTCCTCTATGGTACTATACTGTCTAACCTAACGTATAGGACCCACCATGTCAGTTATCCTCTATGGTACTATACTGTCTAACCTAACGTATAGGACCCACCATGTCAGTTATCCTCTATGGTACTATACTGTCTAACCTAACGTATAGGACCCACCATGTCAGTTATCCTCTATGGTACTATACTGTCTAACCTAACGTATAGGACCCACCATGTCAGTTATCCTCTATGGTACTATACTGTCTAACCTAACGTATAGGACCCACCATGTCAGTTATCCTCTATGGTACTATACTGTCTAACCTAACGTATAGGACCCACCATGTCAGTTATCCTCTATGGTACTATACTGTCTAACCTAACGTATAGGACCCACCATGTCAGTTATCCTCTATGGTACTATACTGTCTAACCTAACGTATAGGACCCACCATGTCAGTTATCCTCTATGGTACTATACTGTCTAACCTAACGTATAGGACCCACCATGTCAGTTATCCTCTATGGTACTATACTGTCTAACCTAACGTATAGGACCCACCATGTCAGTTATCCTCTATGGTACTATACTGTCTAACCTAACGTATAGGACCCACCATGTCAGTTATCCTCTATGGTACTATACTGTCTAACCTAACGTATAGGACCCACCATGTCAGTTATCCTCTATGGTACTATACTGTCTAACCTAACGTATAGGACCCACCATGTCAGTTATCCTCTATGGTACTATACTGTCTAACCTAACGTATCGGACCCACCATGTCAGTTATCCTCTATGGTACTATACTGTCTAACCTAACGTATAGGACCCACCATGTCAGTTATCCTCTCCTCTATGGTACTATACTGTCTAACCTAACGTATAGGACCCACCATGTCAGTTATCCTCTATGGTACTATACTGTCTAACCTAACGTATAGGACCCACCATGTCAGTTATCCTCTCTGGTACTATACTGTCTAACCTAACGTATAGGACCCACCATGTCAGTTATCCTCTATGGTACTATACTGTCTAACCTAACGTATAGGACCCACCATGTCAGTTATCCTCTATGGTACTATACTGTCTAACCTAACGTATAGGACCCACCATGTCAGTTATCCTCTCCTCTATGGTACTATACTGTCTAACCTAACGTATAGGACCCACCATGTCAGTTATCCTCTATGGTACTATACTGTCTAACCTAACGTATAGGACCCACCATGTCAGTTATCCTCTATGGTACTATACTGTCTAACCTAACGTATAGGACCCACCATGTCAGTTATCCTCTATGGTACTTTACTGTCTAACCTAACGTATAGGACCCACCATGTCAGTTATCCTCTATGGTACTATACTGTCTAACCTAACGTATAGGACCCACCATGTCAGTTATCCTCTATGGTACTATACTGTCTAACCTAACGTATAGGACCCACCATGTCAGTTATCCTCTATGGTACTATACTGTCTAACCTAACGTATAGGACCCACCATGTCAGTTATCCTCTATGGTACTATACTGTCTAACCTAACGTATAGGACCCACCATGTCAGTTATCCTCTATGGTACTATACTGTCTAACCTAACGTATAGGACCCACCATGTCAGTTATCCTCTATGGTACTATACTGTCTAACCTAACGTATAGGACCCACCATGTCAGTTATCCTCTATGGTACTATACTGTCTAACCTAACGTATAGGACCCACCATGTCAGTTATCCTCTATGGTACTATACTGTCTAACCTAACGTATAGGACCCACCGTGTCAGTTATCCTCTCCTCTATGGTACTATACTGTCTAACCTAACGTATAGGACCCACCATGTCAGTTATCCTCTATGGTACTATACTGTCTAACCTAACGTATAGGACCCACCATGTCAGTTATCCTCTATGGTACTATACTGTCTAACCTAACGTATAGGACCCACCATGTCAGTTATCCTCTATGGTACCATACTGTCTAACCTAACGTATAGGACCCACCATGTCAGTTATCCTCTATGGTACTATACTGTCTAACCTAACGTATAGGACCCACCATGTCAGTTATCCTCTATGGTACTATACTGTCTAACCTAACGTATAGGACCCACCATGTCAGTTATCCTCTCCTCTCCGGTCATGATGTTCTCTTGTCTCCTTCTAACCATCTAATACCTCAGGAAATGTCAAGACATTTTCTTAACAGTTTAACTGAGGGCTGTACTCTGGGGAAACGGCCCGGAGTGGAGGATGACAACCAGCAGTACTGCTGACCTCTAGGACTGGGGTTCAATAACCTTCATATAAATGATGTGACTACCAGGGTTTATGGTCAAATCAGAAAGTAAAACCAAATTCCAGTTCCACATTCCACATGGTCTGTTATTGTGAATGTGTTGTGTTTTTAAAGATTCAGATGTGATTGTATATGGATGTTATATTCAGCTTGTTTCTCTGTCTTCTAAATGATACTCACATAATAACTGCTGATGTAAACTCTGCCCCTCTCTCTCTCTCTCTCTCTCTCTCTCTCTCTCTCTCTCTCTCTCTCTCTCTCTGTCTCTCTCTCTGTCTCTCTCTCTGTCTCTCTCTCTCTCTCTCTCTCTCTCTCTCGCGCTCTCTCTCTCTCGCGCTCTCTCGCTCTCTCGCTCTGTCTCTCTGTCTCTCTCTCTCTCTCTCTCTCTCTCTCTCTCTCTCTCTCTCTCTCTCGCGCTCTCTCGCTCTCTCGCTCTGTCTCTCTCTGTCTCTCTCTCTCTCTCTGTCTCTCTCTCTCTGTCTGTCTGTGTCTCTCTCTCTGTCTGTGTCTCTCTCTGTCTGTGTCTCTGTCTCTGTCTCTCTCTCTCTCTCTCTCTGTGTCTCTCTCTCTCTCTCGTCACCTGTCAGATCCTGCCCAGTATATCCAACGCCCAGCCAGCGGTGAGGAACATGGCAGTAGTGTGTCTGGGGACCTGCGCTCTGCACAGCAAAGACCTGGTCAACACACATCTGGTGCTGCTGCTGCAGGTACCACCATAATAACATCCGTATCACTGCTCTGGGGTCAGTCATCCACCTGCTGTCTCTGTCTCTGTAGATAGCCCAGCTAGATGAGACTAAGATCCGTATCACTGCTCTGAGGTCAGTCATCGACCTTCTGTCTCTGTAGATAGCCCAGCTAGATGAGACTAAGATCCGTATCACTGCTCTGAGGTCAGTCATCCACCTGCTGTCTCTGTCTGTAGATAGCCCAGCTAGATGAGACTAAGATCCGTATCACTGCTCTGGGGTCAGTCATCCACCTGCTGTCTCTGTAGATAGCCCAGCTAGATGAGACTAAGATCCGTATCACTGCTCTGGGGTCAGTCATCCACCTGCTGTCTCTGTCTGTAGATAGCCCAGCTAGATGAGACTAAGATCCGTATCACTGCTCTGAGGTCAGTCATCGACCTGCTGTCTCTGTCTCTGTAGATAGCCCAGCTAGATGAGACTAAGATCCGTATCACTGCTCTGGGGTCAGTCATCCACCTGCTGTCTCTGTCTGTAGATAGCCCAGCTAGATGAGACTAAGATCCGTATCACTGCTCTGAGGTCAGTCATCGACCTGCTGTCTCTGTCTCTGTAGATAGCCCAGCTAGATGAGACTAAGATCCGTATCACTGCTCTGAGGTCAGTCATCCACCTGCTGTCTCTGTAGATAGCCCAGCTAGATGAGACTAAGATCCGTATCACTGCTCTGAGGTCAGTCATCGACCTGCTGTCTCTGTAGATAGCCCAGCTAGATGAGACTAAGATCCGTATCACTGCTCTGAGGTCAGTCATCCACCTGCTGTCTCTGTAGATAGCCCAGCTAGATGAGACTAAGATCCGTATCACTGCTCTGAGGTCAGTCATCCACCTGCTGTCTCTGTCTCTGTAGATAGCCCAGCTAGATGAGACTAAGATCCGTATCACTGCTCTGGGGTCAGTCATCGACCTGCTGTCTCTGTCTCTGTAGATAGCCCAGCTAGATGAGACTAAGATCCGTATCACTGCTCTGAGGTCAGTCATCCACCTGCTGTCTCTGTCTTTGTAGATAGCTCAGCTAGATGAGACTAAGATCCGTATCAGTGCTCTGAGGTCAGTCATCGACCTGCTGTCTCTGTAGATAGCCCAGCTAGATGAGACTAAGATCCGTATCACTGCTCTGAGGTCAGTCATCGACCTGCTGTCTCTGTCTCTGTAGATAGCCCAGCTAGATGAGACTAAGATCTGTATCACTGCTCTGAGGTCAGTCATCGACCTGCTGTCTCTGTAGATAGCCCAGCTAGATGAGACTAAGATCCGTATCACTGCTCTGAGGTCAGTCATCCACCTGCTGTCTCTGTCTCTGTAGATAGCCCAGCTAGATGAGACTAAGATCCGTATCACTGCTCTGAGGTCAGTCATCGACCTGCTGTCTCTGTCTCTGTAGATAGCCCAGCTAGATGAGACTAAGATCCGTATCACTGCTCTGAGGTCAGTCATCGACCTGCTGTCTCTGTAGATAGCCCAGCTAGATGAGACTAAGATCCGTATCACTGCTCTGAGGTCAGTCATCGACCTGCTGTCTCTGTCTCTGTAGATAGCCCAGCTAGATGAGACTAAGATCCGTATCACTGCTCTGAGGTCAGTCATCCACCTGCTGTCTCTGTCTCTGTAGATAGCCCAGCTAGATGAGACTAAGATCCGTATCAGTGCTCTGAGGTCAGTCATCGACCTGCTGTTGCTCTACGGCTTCACACTGCTGGCTGAACGCCCCAGCTCCGCCCCCCAGACAGCACAGCCCTCCCATTCGCCCGCCAACCAGGAAGACCAGGAGAAGGGGGAGGAGCCGGAGGAGGGGAGCAGCACCGCTCAGTCCATCCTGATGATGCTGTCTGACTTCCTGGACAGCGAGGTGTGTTTGAGAGAAAGTGTTGGACAATTGTGTTAGGAAGACACACTCGTGTGTGTAATTTGTATGTGTGTGTATTTACGAGTTTGTGTGTGTATTTATGAGTTTGTGTGTGTGTTTATGAGTGTGTGTGTGTGTGTGTTTATGAGTGTGTGTGTGTGTGTGTTTATGAGTGTGTGTGTTTATGAGTGTGTGTGTGTGTTTGTGTTTATGAGTGTGTGTGTGTGTGTGTGTGTGTGTGTGTGTGTGTGTTTATGAGTGTGTGTGTGAGTGTGTATGAGTGTGTGTTTGTGTTTATGAGTGTGTGTGTGTATTTATGAGTGTGTGTGTGTGTGTGTTTATGAGTGTGTGTGTGTGTGTGTTTATGAGTGTGTGTGTGTGTTTATGAGTGTGTGTGTGTGTGTGTGTTTATGAGTGTGTGTGTGTGTGTGTTTATGAGTGTGTGTGTGTGTGTTTATGAGTGTGTGTGTGTGTTTGTGTTTATGAGTGTGTGTGTGTGTTTATGAGTGTGTGTGTGTGTGTGTGTGTTTATGAGTGTGTGTGTGTGTGTGTGTTTATGAGTGTGTGTGTGTTTATGAGTGTGTGTGTGTGTGTGTGTTTATGAGTGTGTGTGTGTGTGTGTGTTTATGAGTGTGTGTGTGTGTGTGTTTATGAGTGTGTGTGTGTTTGTGTTTATGAGTGTGTGTGTGTGTTTGTGTTTATGAGTGTGTGTGTGTTTGTGTTTATGAGTGTGTGTGTGTGTGTGTGTTTATGAGTGTGTGTGTGTGTTTGTGTTTATGAGTGTGTGTGTGTGTTTGTGTTTATGAGTGTGTGTTTGTGTTTATGAGTGTGTGTGTGTGTGTTTATGAGTGTGTGTGTGTGTTTGTGTTTGAGTGTGTGTGTGTATTTATGTGTGTGTGTGTCTTTATGATGTGATTTATTGGGATCCCCATTAGCTGACGCCAATGGAGACAGCTAGTCTTACAGGGGTCCAACACATAATGAGAAAGACATTACAGATAAAATACTTTTACAATTGACATACATTTAAAAACATGTACATGTAGAGTGTGTGTGTGCATCTATCAGTTCCACATACATGTCAGTACATACACACAACAACAAGGTCACATGGGGGAGAGGCGTTGTGCCGTGAGGTGTTGCTTTATTTGTTTTGTGAAACCAGGTTTACTGTTCACTTGGTCTATATAAGATGGAAGGGAGTTCCATGCCCTCATGGCTCTGTATAATACTGTACGTTTCCTTGAATTTGTTCTGGACCTGGGGACTGTGAAAAGACCCCTGGTGGCATGTCTGGTGGGGTAAGTGTGTGTGTCAGAGCTGTGAAAAGACCCCTGGTGGCATGTCTGGTGGGGTAAGTGTGTGTGTCAGAGCTGTGAAAAGACCCCTGGTGGCATGTCTGGTGGGGTAAGGGTGTGTGTGTCAGAGCTGTGTGTAAGTTGACTTCGCAAAAACAATTTGGAATTTCCAACACATTCATGTTTCTTATAAAAAGATGAAGTGATGCAGTCAGTCTCTCCTCAACTCTTAGCCAAGAGAGACTGGCCTGCATAGTATTAATATTAGCCCTCTGATTACAATGAAGAGCAAGACGTGCTGCTCTGTTCTGGGCCAGCTGCAGCTTAACTAGGTCCTGCTCTGTTCTGGGCCAGCTGCAGATTAACTAGGTCTTTCTTTGCAGCACTAGACCACATGACTGGACAATAATCAAGATAAGATCAAGCTAGAGCCTGCAGTGTGTGTGTGTATTTATGATTGTGTGTGTGTGTGTGTATTTGATTGTGTGTGTGTGTGTGTGTGTGTGTGTGTGTGTGTGTGTGTGTGTGTGTATTTATGATTGTGTGTGTGTATTTATGTTTGTGTGTCTGTGTGTATTTATGATTCTGTGTGTGTGTATTTATGATTCTGTGTGTGTGTGTGTGTGTGTATTTATGATTCTGTGTGTGTGTGTGTGTGTGTATTTATGATTCTGTGTGTGTGTGTGTGTGTGTGTGTGTATTTGTGATTCTGTCTCAGGTGTCTGAACTGCGTACAGAGGCAGCGGAGGGTCTGGCCAAGTTGATGTATTCCGGGCGGATCTCCAGCGCCAAGCTCCTCTCCCGATTGGTGTTGCTATGGTACAACCCCGTCACCGAGGACGACACCAGACTACGCCACTGCCTCGGAGTGTTCTTCCAGCTGTACGCCCGGGAGAGCCGGTACGACACACACACCTAGCCGCACTGCATCTATATACAGTGGGGGGGGAAAGTATTTAGTCAGTCACCAATTGTGCAAGTTCTCCCACTTAAAAAGATGAGAGAGGCCTGTAATTTTCATCATAGGTACACGTCAACTATGACAGACAAAATGAGAAAAGAAAATCCAGAAAATCACATTGTAGGATTTTTAATGAATTTATTTGCAAATTATGGTGGAAAATAGGTATTTGGTCACCTACAAACAAGCAAGATTTCTGGCTCTCACAGACCTGTAACTTCTTCTTTAAGAGGCTCCTCTGTCCTCCACTCGTTACCTGTATTAATGGCACCTGTTTGAACTTGTTATCAGTATAAAAGACACCTGTCCACAACCTCAAACAGTCACACTCCAAACTCCACTATGGCCAAGACCAAAGAGCTGTCAAAGGACACCAGAAACAAAATTGTACACCTGTAGACCTGCACCAGGCTGGGAAGACTGAATCTGCAATAGGTAAGCAGCTTGGTTTGAAGAAATCAACTGTGGGAGCAATTATTAGGAAATGGAAGACATACAAGACCACTGATAATCTCCCTCGATCTGGGGCTCCACGCAAGATCTCCCCCCGTGGGGTCAAAATGATCACAAGAACGGTGAGCAAAAATCCCAGAACCACACGGGGGGACCTAGTGAATGACCTGCAGAGAGCTGGGACCAAAGTAACAAAGCCTACCATCAGTAACAGACTACGCCGCCAGGGACTCAAATCCTGCAGTGCCAGACGTGTCCCCCTGCTTAAGCCAGTACATGTCCAGGCCCGTCTGAAGTTTGCTAGAGTGTATTTGGATGATCCAGAAGAGGATTGGGAGAATGTCATATGGTCAGATGAAACCAAAATAGAACTTTTTGGTAAAAACTCAACTCGTCGTGTTTGGAGGACAAAGAATGCTGAGTTGCATCCAAAGAACACCATACCTACTGTGAAGCATGGGGGTGGAAACATCATTCTTTGGGGCTGTTTTTCTGCAAAGGGACCAGGACGACTGATCCGTGTAAAGGAAAGAATGAATGGGGCCATGTATCGTGAGATTTTGAGTGAAAACCTCCTTCCTTCAGCAAGGGCATTGAAGATGAAACGTGGCTGGGTCTTTCAGCATGACAATGATCCCAAACACACCGCCCGGGCAACGAAGGAGTGGCTTCGTAAGAAGCATTTCAAGGTCCTGGAGTGGCCTAGCCAGTCTCCAGATCTCAACCCCATAGAAAATCTTTGGAGGGAGTTGAAAGTCCGTGTTGCCCAGCGACAGCCCCAAAACATCACTGCTCTAGAGGAGATCTGCATGGAGGAATGGGACAAAATACCAGCAACAGTGTGTGAAAACCTTGTGAAGACTTACAGAAAACGTTTGACCTGTGTCATTGCCAACAAAGGGTATAAAACAAAGTATTGAGAAACTTTTGTTATTGACCAAATACTTATTTTCCACCATAATTTACAAATAAATTCATAAAAAATCCTATAATGTGATTTTCTGGATTTTTTTCCCTCATTTTGTCTGTCATAGTTGACGTGTACCTATGATGAAAATTACAGGCCTCTCTCATCTTTTTAAGTGGGAGAACTTGCACAATTGGTGGCTGACTAAATACTTTTTTCCCCCACTGTACTCTGATGAGATGTTTGTGCCGTTGTGTGTGTGTGTCCTGACTGTGTGTGTGTGTGTGTGTGTGTGTGTCCTGACTGTGTGTGTGTGTGTCCTGACTGTGTGTGTGTGTGTGTGTCCTGACTGTGTGTGTGTGTGTGTGTCCTGACTGTGTGTGTGTGTGTGTGTCCTGACTGTGTGTGTGTGTGTGTCCTGACTGTGTGTGTGTGTGTGTGTGTCCTGACTGTGTGTGTGTGTGTGTGTCCTGACTGTGTGTGTGTGTGTGTGTGTCCTGACTGTGTGTGTGTGTCCTGACTGTGTGTGTGTCCTGACTGTGTGTGTGTGTGTGTGTCCTGACTGTGTGTGTGTGTCCTGACTGTGTGTGTGTCCTGACTGTGTGTGTGTGTGTGTGTCCTGACTGTGTGTGTGTGTGTCCTGACTGTGTGTGTGTGTGTCCTGACTGTGTGTGTGTGTGTGTGTCCTGACTGTGTGTGTGTGTGTGTGTGTGTGTGTCCTGACTGTGTGTGTGTGTGTGTGTGTCCTGACTGTGTGTGTGTGTGTGTCCTGACTGTGTGTGTGTGTGTGTGTCCTGACTGTGTGTGTGTGTGTGTGTCCTGACTGTGTGTGTGTGTGTGTGTGTGTGTGTGTGTGTGTGTGTGTGTGTGTGTGTGTGTGTGTGTGTTCAGGGCCCACCAGGAGTGTGTGGAGGAGTGTTTCCTGCTGACCCTCCAGACCCTGCTGAATGCTCCGGCTACGTCTCCGCTGGCTGAGGTGGACGTCGGTAATGTAGCGGAGCTGCTCGTCGAGCTGACCCGGCCCAGCTCTCTCATAAAGCCTGGAGACCCACAGGTAACATGAACAGAACTTCATTACAACATCTATACAATACAGTTGAAGTCGGAAGTTTACATACACTTAGGTTGTAGTCATTAAAGCTCGTTTTTCAACCACTCCACAACTTTATTGTTAACAAACTATAGTTTTGGCAAGTCGGTTAGGACATCTACTTTGTGTGTGACACAAGTAATTCTTCCAACAATTGTTTAGAGACAGATTATTTCACTTATAATTCACTGTATCACAATTCCAGTGGGTCAGAAGTTTACATACACTAAGTTGACTGTGCCTTTTAAACAGCTTGGAAAATTCCAGAAAATGATGTCATGGCTTTAGAAGCTTCTGATAGGCTAACTGACATCGTTTGAGTCAATTGGAGGTGTGCCTGTGGATGTATTTCAAGGCCTACCTTCACACTCAGTAAAGTGGGGATCCTAACTGACCTAAGACATGGAATTATTACTAGGATTAAATGTCAGGAATTGTGAAAAACTGAGTTTAAATGTATTTGGCTAATGTGTATGTAAACTTCCGACTTCACCTGTACATATCAAAATATTATTTTGGACGATATTATATTGCTGAATTGTTGCTAGGTAGTGTTAGCTAGCGCTAGTCGGCTGTACCCGCGTCAAAACTCCGGTATTGTTCATCCTATAGCTTGTTCTCCATCTTCTTTTTAAATAGCGAGCCAACATGTTTTCACCACTTTTATTTCCATGACTGATCAAAACTCTGAAGCAGACACATGGGGAGCGATATGTTTGGAACATCAAATCTCAATAAAATCAGTGTCGAATCACAATACATATAGAATCATGAGAATCACAATACATATAGAATCATGAGAATCACAATACATATAGAATCATGAGAATCCCAATACATATAGAATCATGAGAATCACAATACATATAGAATCATGAGAATCACAATACATATAGAATCATGAGAATCACAATACATATAGAATCATGAGAATCACAATACATATAGAATCATGAGAATCCCAATACATATAGAATCATGAGAATCACAATACATATAGAATCATGAGAATCACAATACATATAGAATCATGAGAATCACAATACATATAGAATCATGAGAATCACAATACATATAGAATCATGAGAATCCCAATACATATAGAATCATGAGAATCACAATACATATAGAATCATGAGAATCACAATACATATAGACATTTACATTTACGTCATTTAGCAGACGCTCTTATCCAGAGCGACTTACAAATTGGTGCATTCACCTTATAGCCAGTGGGACAACGACTTATTTATTTTTTTTTGTGGGGGAAGAAGGATTACTGTTATCATATCCCAGGTATTCCTTAAAGAGGTGGGGTTTCAAATGTCTCCAGAAGGTGGTGAGTGACTCCGCTGTCCTGGCGTCGTGAGGGAGCTTGTTCCACCATTGGGGTGCCAGAGCAGCGAACAGTTTGGACTGGGCTGAGCGGGAACTATGCTTCCGCAGAGGAAGGGGAGCCAGCAGGCCAGAGGTGGATGAACGCAATGCCCTCGTTTGGGTGTAGGGACTGATCAGAGCCATGAGAATCCCAATACATATAGAATCAAGAGAATCCCAAGACATGGTATTGTCAGCTAAGTATGCAGATCTGACCCAGGTCTCTTGTACAGTCCTCTAACACACCGGTAACATTAATACAACCTAACCGTTACCAAGCAGACTATCGTGTTAACTTCAATATCATCAAACCAGAATAGCAACTCTGCCCTCTGCTGCCCGCATTACTGGTCTCATCCCTCTGTCTGAAGGGTATGCTCTGGAGGCTAAAAGTGTGTGTGTGTGTGTGTGTGTGTAGGACGTGTGTGTCCATGACTACCTGGCGGTGCGTGTGTGTGGTGAGATGCTGAAGGACCCGTCAGCTCCTGAAGTCCGTCTCTACGCCAAAACGCTGAGCAGCCTGGAGCTCAGCACTGACGGCAACACGAGAAGAGACCTACTGACACTGCTACAACACATTACACAGGTACAGTCCAGAGGTCAGTACTGACAGCAACAGACCCACTGCTACAACACATTACACAGGTACAGTCTGGAGGTCAGTACTGACGGCAACAGACCCACTGCTACAACACATTACACAGGGACAGTCCGGAGGTCAGTACTGACAGCAACAGACCCACTGCTACAACACATTACACAGGTACAGTCCGGAGGTCAGTACTGACAGCAACAGACCCACTGCTACAACACATTACACAGGTACAGTCCGGAGGTCAGTACTGACAGCAACAGACCCACTGCTACAACACATTACACAGGTACAGTCCGGAGGTCAGTACTGACAGCAACAGACCCACTGCTACAACACATTACACAGGTACAGTCCGGAGGTCAGTACTGACGGCAACAGACCCACTGCTACAACACATTACACAGGTACAGTCCGGAGGTCAGTACTGACGGCAACAGACCCACTGCTACAACACATTACACAGGTACAGTCCGGAGGTCAGTACTGATGGCAACAGACCCACTGCTACAACACATTACACAGGTACAGTCCGGAGGTCAGTACTGACGGCAACAGACCCACTGCTACAACACATTACACAGGTACAGTCCGGAGGTCAGTACTGACGGCAACAGACCCACTGCTACAACACATTACACAGGTACAGTCCGGAGGTCAGTACTGACAGCAACAGACCCACTGCTACAACACATTACACAGGTACAGTCCGGAGGTCAGTACTGACGGCAACAGACCCACTGCTACAACACATTACACAGGTACAGTCCGGAGGTCAGTACTGACAGCAACAGACCCACTGCTACAACACATTACACAGGTACAGTCCGGAGGTCAGTACTGACAGCAACAGACCCACTGCTACAACACATTACACAGGTACAGTCCGGAGGTCAGTACTGACGGCAACAGACCCACTGCTACAACACATTACACAGGTACAGTCCGGAGGTCAGTACTGACAGCAACAGACCCACTGCTACAACACATTACACAGGTACAGTCCGGAGGTCAGTACTGACAGCAACAGACCCACTGCTACAACACATTACACAGGTACAGTCCGGAGGTCAGTACTGACAGCAACAGACCCACTGCTACAACACATTACACAGGTACAGTCCGGAGGTCAGTACTGACGGCAACAGACCCACTGCTACAACACATTACACAGGTACAGTCCGGAGGTCAGTACTGACGGCAACAGACCCACTGCTACAACACATTACACAGGTACAGTCAGGAGGTCAGTACTGACAGCAACAGACCCACTGCTACAACACATTACACAGGTACAGTCCGGAGGTCAGTACTGACAGCAACAGACCCACTGCTACAACACATTACACAGGTACAGTCTGGAGGTCAGTACTGACGGCAACAGACCCGCTGCTACAACACATTACACAGGTACAGTCCGGAGGTCAGTACTGACGGCAACAGACCCGCTGCTACAACACATTACACAGGTACAGTCCGGAGGTCAGTACTGACGGCAACAGACCCGCTGCTACAACACATTACACAGGTACAGTCTGGAGGTCAGTACTGACGGCAACAGACCCACTGCTACAACACATTACACAGGTACAGTCTGGGGGTCAGTACTGACGGCAACAGACCCACTGCTACAACACATTACACAGGTACAGTCCGGAGGTCAGTACTGACAGCAACAGACCCACTGCTACAACACATTACACAGGTACAGTCCGGAGGTCAGTACTGACGGCAACAGACCCACTGCTACAACACATTACACAGGTACAGTCCGGAGGTCAGTACTGACGGCAACAGACCCACTGCTACAACACATTACACAGGTACAGTCCGGAGGTCAGTACTGACGGCAACAGACCCACTGCTACAACACATTACACAGGTACAGTCCGGAGGTCAGTACTGACAGCAACAGACCCACTGCTACAACACATTACACAGGTACAGTCCGGAGGTCAGTACTGACGGCAACAGACCCACTGCTACAACACATTACACAGGTACAGTCCGGAGGTCAGTACTGACGGCAACAGACCCACTGCTACAACACATTACACAGGTACAGTCCGGAGGTCAGTACTGACGGCAACAGACCCGCTGCTACAACACATTACATAGGTACAGTCCGGAGGTCAGTACTGACGGCAACAGACCCGCTGCTACAACACATTACACAGGTACAGTCCGGAGGTCAGTACTGACAGCAACAGACCCACTGCTACAACACATTACACAGGTACAGTCCGGAGGTCAGTACTGACGGCAACAGACCCACTGCTACAACACATTACACAGGTACAGTCCGGAGGTCAGTACTGACGGCAACAGACCCACTGCTACAACACATTACACAGGTACAGTCCGGAGGTCAGTACTGACAGCAACAGACCCACTGCTACAACACATTACACAGGTACAGTCCGGAGGTCAGTACTGACAGCAACAGACCCACTGCTACAACACATTACACAGGTACAGTCCGGAGGTCAGTACTGACAGCAACAGACCCACTGCTACAACACATTACACAGGTACAGTCCGGAGGTCAGTACTGACAGCAACAGACCCACTGCTACAACACATTACACAGGTACAGTCCGGAGGTCAGTACTGACGGCAACAGACCCACTGCTACAACACATTACACAGGTACAGTCCGGAGGTCAGTACTGACGGCAACAGACCCACTGCTACAACACATTACACAGGTACAGTCCGGAGGTCAGTACTGACGGCAACAGACCCACTGCTACAACACATTACACAGGTACAGTCCGGAGGTCAGTACTGACAGCAACAGACCCACTGCTACAACACATTACACAGGTACAGTCCGGAGGTCAGTACTGACGGCAACAGACCCGCTGCTACAACACATTACACAGGTACAGTCCGGAGGTCAGTACTGACAGCAACAGACCCACTGCTACAACACATTACACAGGTACAGTCCGGAGGTCAGTACTGACGGCAACAGACCCACTGCTACAACACATTACACAGGTACAGTCCGGAGGTCAGTACTGACGGCAACAGACCCACTGCTACAACACATTACACAGGTACAGTCCGGAGGTCAGTACTGACGGCAACAGACCCGCTGCTACAACACATTACACAGGTACAGTCCGGAGGTCAGTACTGACAGCAACAGACCCACTGCTACAACACATTACACAGGTACAGTCCGGAGGTCAGTACTGACAGCAACAGACCCACTGCTACAACACATTACACAGGTACAGTCCGGAGGTCAGTACTGACAGCAACAGACCCACTGCTACAACACATTACACAGGTACAGTCTGGAGGTCAGTACTGACAGCAACAGACCCGCTGCTACAACACATTACACAGGTACAGTCCGGAGGTCAGTACTGACAGCAACAGACCCGCTGCTACAACACATTACACAGGTACAGTCCGGAGGTCAGTACTGACAGCAACAGACCCACTGCTACAACACATTACACAGGTACAGTCTGGAGGTCAGTACTGACAGCAACAGACCCACTGCTACAACACATTACACAGGTACAGTCCGGAGGTCAGTACTGACAGCAACAGACCCACTGCTACAACACATTACACAGGTACAGTCTGGAGGTCAGTACTGACAGCAACAGACCCACTGCTACAACACATTACACAGGTACAGTCCGGAGGTCAGTACTGACGGCAACAGACCCACTGCTACAACACATTACACGCACGTTTCCTGATTGAAACCAAACCAACCCACGTCTGTGTAGGAGGTGAAGGATCGTATCTGTCTGCGTGCCGTGGAGAAGCTGATTGGACAGCTGCAGGACTCCAACGACCAACCGGATCTCGGCGCTACGACACTACAGCCTGTAGACGTCAACACTGAGGGTAAACCCACGTCACGGGACCAAACTGTAGTGGGTCACGTTGCTGTTAGAGAGAGAGAGAGAGAGAGGGAGAGAGGGAGAGAGGGAGAGGGGGAGAGAGAGGGAGGGAGGGAGGGAGGGAGAGAGAGAGAGAGAGAGAGAGGGAGAGAGAGAGAGAGAGAGAGAGAGAGAGAGAGAGAGAGAGAGAGAGAGAGAGAGAGAGAGAGAGAGACCCCCGATGAAACTCTTAACGTCTTCATTTCCACAGAGGCTGCCAACCAAGACCTGGAGCAGTCTGCCAAGAGACCCAAGAGAGGTATTACCTGATGTCACACACACCTCCTGCTAACCTCTCTGACAGGGTTCAGCAAACCGTTGATAATGGTGTGTGTGTGTGTGTGTGTGTGTGTGTTTCGTAGGTCAGAGGAAAGCCACCACAGCCAGGAAGTCCAGCAGACCTGCCGAGTCCTCCGAGGAGAGGTGTGTGTGTGTGAACATTACACCGTGAAGTAGTATTGTATTAGGATCTTCTCTTAATCGGCCCTGAAATGTACAACTGTTGAAATGGATCCGTTCTGTATATGACCTTTAACTTCTCCTCCCTCCCTCCCTCCCTCCCTCCCTCCGCTCCTCCCTCCATAGTGATGGGGAGAATGTTCCAGACTCGGTGCCGGCACCTCGTCCGTCCCGCCGGGCCAAGACGGCAGCTTTGGACAAAACCAGAATGGACCTCAGTGCCCTCATCAACCAGGAGGCCAACACCTCCTAGAGTCCCAGGTCAGATAGAGTAGGGATGTTAAGAGGGCAGAGGTCACGACAGGCAGAGGGGACAGCCTAGTTAGTAGAATCAGTAGATGTATCAGTTTAGTTGTTCAGAGGAGTGGACATGACATTGGAGAAACACTGTCTTGTCTGTCTCTAACCCTGTTTTATCTAGAAAGGAATTGGATTAAATAAAACGATTAAACTTCCTCCTTCCTGTTGTGTCTCTCTGCTGTAATTCTCCCTTTATTGAACCTTTATTCCTCCAGGAAGTCCCGTTGAGGTCAGGAGAACTCTTTATTCCTCTAGGAAGTCCCATTGAGGTCAGGAGAGCTCTTTATTCCTCCAGGAAGTCCCGTTGAGGTCAGGAGAGCTATTTATTCCTCCAGGAAGTCCCATTGAGATCAGGAGAGCTCTTTATCCCTCCAGGAAGTCCCATTGAGGTCAGAAGAGCTCTTTATTCCTCCAGGAAGTCCCGTTGAGGTCAGGAGAACTCTTTATTCCTCCAGGAAGTCCCGTTGAGGTCAGGAGAACTCTTTATTCCTCCAGGAAGTCCCGTTGAGGTCAGGAGAGCTATTTATTCCTCCAGGAAGTCCCATTGAGGTCAGGAGAACTCTTTATTCCTCCAGGAAGTCCCATTGAGGTCAGGAGAACTCTTTATTCCTCCAGGAAGTCCCGTTGAGGTCAGGAGAACTCTTTATTCCTCCAGGAAGTCCCATTGAGGTCAGGAGAGCTCTAACAAAGGGAGACCACCTGGCTATGTCATTACTGAGGTGTGTGTGGACTGGACGGTGTGTGTGGGTGGACTGCACGGTGTGTGTGTGGGTGGACTGCACGGTGTGTGTGTGTGGACTGGACGGTGTGTGTGTGTGTGGACTGGACGGTGTGTGTGTGTGTGTGGACTGGACGGTGTGTGTGTGGACTGGACGGTGTGTGTGTGTGTGTGTGTGTGTGTGTGTGTGTGTGGACTGGACGGTGTGTGTGTGTGTGTGTGTGTGTGTGTGTGTGAGTGAACTGGACGGTGTGTGGTACATACTGAGATTATCATTATCACTGACAGCAACACATTGGTCCACTTCCTGCTGGACTACATTGGTCCACTTCCTGCTGGACTACATTGGTCCACTTCCTGCTGGACTACATTGGTCCACTTCCTGCTGGACTACATTGAAAATGAAAAAAAAAAAAAAAATTAAGAAAAAAAAAAATGGTAGGAGCGTGGATCAGAAAACCAGTCAGTATCTGGTGTCACCATTTGCCTCATGCAGCGCGACACATCTCCTTCACATAGAGTTGATCAGGCTGTTGATTGTGGCCTGTGGAACGTTGTCCCACTCCTCTTCAATGGCTGTGCGAAGTTTCTGGATATTGGCGGGAACTGGAACACGCTGTCGTACACGTCGATCCAGAGCATCCCAAATATGCTCAATGGATGACATGTCTGGTGAGAATACAGGCCATGGAAGAACTGGGACATTTCCAGCTTCCAGAAATTGTGTACAGATCCTTGCGACATGGGGCCGTGCATTATCATGCTGAAACATGAGGTGATGGCGGCGGATGAATGGCACGACAATGGGCCTCAGGATCTCGTCACGGTATCTCTGTGCATTGAAATTGACATCGATAAAATGCAACTGTGTTCGTTGTCCGTAGCTTATGCCTGCCCATACCATAACCCCACCGCCACCATGGGGCACTCTGTTCACAACGTTGACGTCAGCAAACACGACGCCATACACACGGTCTGCCATCTGCCCGGTATAGTTGAAACCAGGATTCATCCGTGAACAGCACACTTCTCCAGCGTGACAGTGGCCATCGAAGGTGAGCATTTGCCCACTGAAGTTGGTTACGACGGCATACTGCAGTCAGGTCAAGACCCTGGTGAGGACGACGAGCACGCAGATGAGCTTCCCTGAGACGGTTTCTGAAATTTTGTGTAGAAATTCTTCGGTTGTGCAAACCCACAGTTTCATCAGCTGTCTGGGTGACTGGTCTCAGACGATCCCGCAGGTGAAGAAGCCTGATGTGGAGGTCCTGGGCTGGCATGGTTACGCGTGGTCTGCGGTTTTGAGGCCAAATTCTCTAAAATGACGTTGGAGGCGGCTGGATTGTAGAGAAATTATCAGGCCAACGGCTCTGGTGGACATTCCTGCAGTCATCATGCCAATTGCACCCTCCCTCAAAACATCTGTGGCATTGTGTTGTGTAACAAAATTGCACATTTTAGTGGCCTTTTATTGTCCCCAGCACAAGGTGCACCTGTGTAATGATCATGCTGTTTAATCAGCTCCTTGATATGCCACACCTGTCAGGTGGATGGATTATCTTGGCTAACAGGGATGTAAACAAATTTGTGCTCAAAATTTGAGAGAAATAAGCTTTTTGTGCGTATGGAACATTTCTGGGATCTTTTATTTCAGCTCATGAAACATGACACTTTACATGTTGCGTTTATATTTGTGTTCAGTACATTTAACATAGCAATCTGATGATCTGTTTAACATATCAGCTAACCACATATGCAGTGCTTTCGGGATTTATTCAGACCCCTTGACTTTTTCCCCACATTTTGTTACGTTACAGCCTTATTCTAAAATTGATTAAAAAATAAATTCATCCTCATCAATCTACACACAATACCCCATAATGACAAAGCAAAAACAGGTTTTTAGAAATGTTTGCAAAGTTATAAAAAAAAGAGAAGAGAATAAAAAAAAAAAGGATCACATTTAGTATTCAGACCCTTTACTCAGTACTTTGTTGAAGCACCTTTGGCAGCGATTACAGCCTTGAGTCTTCTTGGGTATGACGCTACAAGCTTGGCACACCTGTATTTGGGGAGTTTCTCCCATTATTCTCTGCAGATCCTCTCAAGCTCTGTCAGGTTGGATGGGGAGCGTTGCTGCACAGCTATTTTCAGGTCTCTCCAGAGATGTTCGATCGGGTTCAAGTCCGGGCTCTGGCTGGGCCACTCAAGGACATTCAAAGACTTGTCCCGAAGCCACTCCTGTGTTGTCTTGGCTGTGTGCTTAGGGTCGTTGTCCTGTTGGAAGGTGAACCTTCGCCCCAGTCTGAGGTCCTGAGTGCTCTGGAGCAGGTTTTCATCAAGGATCTCTCTATACTTTGCTCCGTCAATCTTTGCCTCGATCCTGACTAGTCTCCCAGTCCCTGTCGCTGAAAAACATCCCCACAGCATGATGCTGCCACCACCATGCTTCACCGTAGAGATGGTGCCAGGTTTCCTCCAGACGTGACGCTTGGCATTCAGGCCAAATAGTTAAATATTGGTTTCATCAGACCAGAGAATCTTGTTTCTCATGGCCTAAGAGTCTTTAGGTGCCTTTTGGCAAACTCCAAGCGGGCTGTCATGTGCCTTTTACTGAGGAGTGGCTTCCGTCTGGCCACTCTACCATAAAGGCCTAAGTGGTCCTCTGTAGCTCAATTGGTAGAGCATGGCGCTTGTAACGCCAGGGTAGTGGGTTCGATCCCCAGGACCACCCATACGTAAAAATCTATGCACGCATGACCGTAAGTCGCTTTGGATAAAAGCGTCTGCTAAATGGCTTATTATTATTATTATTATTGGTGGAGTGCTGCAGAGGTGTTTGTCCTTCTGGAAGGTTCTCCCATCTCCACAGAGGAACTCTAGAGCTCTGTCAGAGTGACCATCGGGTTCTTGGTCACCCCCCTGACCAAGGCCCTTCTCCCCCGATTGCTCAGTTTGGCCGGGCGGCCAGCTCTAGGAAGAGTCTTGGTGGTTATTAACTTCTTCCATTTAAGAATGATTGAGGCTACTGTTTCCTTGAGGACGTTTAATGCTGCAGACATTTTTTGGTACCCTTCCCCAGATCTGTGCCTCGACACAATCCTGTCTCGGAGCTCTACGGACAATTCCTTCAACCTCATGGCTTGGTTTTTGCTCTGACATGCACTGTCATCTGTGGGACCTTATATAGACAGATGTGTGCCTTTCCAAATCATGTCCAATCAATTGAATTTACCACAGGTGGACTCCAATCAAGTTGTAGAAACATCTCAAGGATGATCAATGGAAACAGGATGCACCTGCGCTCAATGTCGAGTCTCATAGCAATACTTATGGAAATAAGGTATTTGTCTTATTAAAAAAAATAATCTAAAAATCTGTTTTCTCTTGGTCATTATGGGGTATTGTGTGTAGATTGCTGAGTGGGGGAAAACATTTATTTAATCTATTTTAGAATAAGACTGTAATGTAACAAAATGTGGAAAAAGGGAAGGGGTCTGAATACTTTCTGAATGCGCTGTATAGTAATCTGATCCATTTTAACAGATCGGCTAACCACATCATATGATATAGCCATCTGATGCCTGACCGACGTGGTACGCAACGCCTAAGCAGTTGGGCAGGAAGTCGACCGTTACTGTTGTCCTGTCTTATCCAGCTATATGACGACAGGACAACGTTGTTATGCGTCTCTTTTTAAAACCGACAAACTAACTTTCCGTTGAGGGATGCTAGTGAACCACTACTATGAAACTAGTACTTCTCCTAGAGAGAAAAAAAAACCACCAGGGCAAGCAGCTTATTATTTCCCAAATGTTTATTGTTGTAGCGACTGTTCCAGCAGTATAAAACAGCAGACTGACAGTGTTTATAGCACCACGGAGAACAAGATGTGAACGGACTGATACCATGCAGATAGAACCACCATGGATACAACAGACATGATCCCCTAGGCTACCTGAAAGACCATCATGTCTGTTCTACAATCCGTAGTGCCATCTGAACGTCAGCAACGTGATGGTTCCTCCTGGTTGTTGTCTACATCAGGAGAGGGGGGAGAGGAAGGGGGAAGAGGAGGGAGGAAGGGGAAGGGGAGGGGGAGCGTGTGTGTTTCCCACAACCTTGTCAGAATGGCCCTCATAGGTAGTACAGTGTGTGCAGATGGTGGCTTTCCCTGGGCTGCTAGGAGACGGTGGCTTTCCCTGGGCTGCTAGGAGACGGTGGCTTTCCCTGGGCTGCTAGGAGACGGTGGCTTTCCCTGGGCTGCTAGGAGACGGTGGCTTTCCCTGGGCTGCTAGGAGACGGTGGCTTTCCCTGGGCTGCTAGGAGACGGTGGCTTTCCCTGGGCTGCTAGGAGACGGTGGCTTTCCCTGGGCTGCTAGGAGACGGTGGCTTTCCCTGGGCTGCTAGGAGACGGTGGCTTTCCCTGGGCTGCTAGGAGACGGTGAGGTCTGAAGACACCACAGGCACCATGACACTGCAGTAACATGCCCACGGCCTGGCATCGACATGTCAATAATAGATTTAGATCATGAAGATGGTCTGTCAACATGTCAATAATAGATTTAGATCATCAAGATGGTCTGTCAACATGTCAATAATAGATTTAGATCATGAAGATGGTCTGTCAACATGTCAATAGTAATAGATTTAGATCATCAAGATGGTCTGTCAACATGTCAATAGTAATAGATTTAGATCATCAAGATGGTCTGTCAACATGTCAATAGTAATAGATTTAGATCATCAAGATGGTCTGTCAACATGTCAATAGTAATAGATTTAGATCATGAAGATGGTCTGTCAACATGTCAATAGTAATAGATTTAGATCATCAAGATGGTCTGTCAACATGTCAATAGTAATAGATTTAGATCATGAAGATGGTCTGTCAACATGTCAATAGTAATATATTTAGATCATCAAGATGGTCTGTCAACATGTCAATAGTAATAGATTTAGATCATCAAGATGGTCTGTCAACATGTCAATAGTAATAGATTTAGATCATCAAGATGGTCTGTCAACATGTCAATAGTAATAGATTTAGATCATGAAGATGGTCTGTCAACATGTCAATAGTAATATATTTAGATCATCAAGATGGTCTGTCAACATGTCAATAGTAATAGATTTAGATCATGAAGATGGTCTGTCAACATGTCAATAGTAATAGATTTAGATCATCAAGATGGTCTGTCAATAGTAATAGATTTAGATCATCAAGATGGTCTGTCAACATGTCAATAGTAATAGATTTAGATCATGAAGATGGTCTGTCAACATGTCAATAGTAATAGATTTAGATCATCAAGATGGTCTGTCAACATGTCAATAGTAATAGATTTAGATCATGAAGATGGTCTGTCAACATGTCAATAGTAATAGATTTAGATCATCAAGATGGTCTGTCAACATGTCAATAATAATAGATTTAGATCATCAAGATGGTCTGTCAACATGTCAATAATAATAGATTTAGATCATGAAGATGGTCTGTCAACATGTCAATAGTAATAGATTTAGATCATGAAGATGGTCTGTCAACATGTCAATAGTAATAGATTTAGATGATGAAGATGGGTGAAAGTAAACATTGCAGGCTGATGGAATAACCTCACCTCTGGGGGAGGTGATATGGGGACTATGGTTGTAGTAGGAGGGTAGTGGGATGTACAGGGTTAATCATCGCTGCATGGGATCCATAGTGCAACAGGCAGGTATGATCTGATCACACACACACAACAGGCAGGTATGATCTGACGTTCATAGACACACAACAGGCAGGTATGATCTGACGTTCACACACACAACAGGCAGGTATGATCTGACGTTCACACACAACAGGCAGGTATGATCTGATGTTCATACACACAACAGGCAGGTATGATCTGATGTTCATAGACACACAACAGGCAGGTATGATCTGATGTTCATACACACACAACAGGCAGGTATGATCTGATGTTCATACACACACAACAGGCAGGTATGATCTGATCACACACACAACAGGCAGGTATGATCTGACGTTCACACACAACAGGCAGGTATGATCTGATGTTCACACACACACAACAGGCAGGTATGATCTGATGTTCATACACACACAACAGGCAGGTATGATCTGATCACACACACACACAACAGGCAGGTATGATCTGACGTTCACACACAACAGGCAGGTATGATCTGATGTTCATACACACAACAGGCAGGTATGATCTGATGTTCATAGACACACAACAGGCAGGTATGATCTGATGTTCATACACACACAACAGGCAGGTATGATCTGATGTTCATACACACACAACAGGCAGGTATGATCTGATGTTCATAGACACACAACAGGCAGGTATGATCTGATGTTCATACACACACAACAGGCAGGTATGATCTGATGTTCATAGACACACAACAGGCAGGTATGATCTGATGTTCATACACACACAACAGGCAGGTATGATCTGATGTTCATAGACACACAACAGGCAGGTATGATCTGATGTTCATAGACACACAACAGGCAGGTATGATCTGATCACACACACAACAGGCAGGTATGATCTGACGTTCACACACAACAGGCAGGTATGATCTGACGTTCATACACACACAACAGGCAGGTATGATCTGATGTTCATACACACACAACAGGCAGGTATGATCTGACGTTCATACACACAACAGGCAGGTATGATCTGATGTTCACAGACAACAGGCAGGTATGATCTGATGTTCACAGACAACAGGCAGGTATGATCTGATCACACACGCAACAGGCAGGTATGATCTGACGTTCATACACACAACAGGCAGGTATGATCTGATCACACACACAACAGGCAGGTATGATCTGACGTTCATACACACAACAGGCAGGTATGATCTGATCACACACACAACAGGCAGGTATGATCTGATCACACACACAACAGGCAGGTATGATCTGATGTTCATACACAACAGGCAGGTATGATCTGATGTTCATAGACACACAACAGGCAGGTATGATCTGATGTTCACACACACACAACAGGCAGGTATGATCTGATGTTCATACACACAACAGGCAGGTATGATCTGACGTTCACACACACAACAGGCAGGTATGATCTGATGTTCATAGACACACAACAGGCAGGTATGATCTGACGTTCATACACACACAACAGGCAGGTATGATCTGACGTTCATACACACACAACAGGCAGGTATGATCTGACGTTCACACACAACAGGCAGGTATGATCTGACGTTCATACACACACAACAGGCAGGTATGATCTGACGTTCATACACACACAACAGGCAGGTATGATCTGACGTTCATACACACAACAGGCAGGTATGATCTGACGTTCACACACAACAGGCAGGTATGATCTGATGTTCACACACACAACAGGCAGGTATGATCTGACGTTCATACACACAACAGGCAGGTATGATCTGATGTTCACACACACAACAGGCAGGTATGATCTGATGTTCACACACACAACAGGCAGGTATGATCTGATGTTCATACACACACAACAGGCAGGTATGATCTGATGTTCATACACACAACAGGCAGGTATGATCTGATGTTCACACACACACAACAGGCAGGTATGATCTGATGTTCACACACACACAACAGGCAGGTATGATCTGACGTTCACACACACAACAGGCAGGTATGATCTGATGTTCACACACACAACAGGCAGGTATGATCTGATGTTCATACACACACAACAGGCAGGTATGATCTGATGTTCACACACACACAACAGGCAGGTATGATCTGATGTTCACACACACACAACAGGCAGGTATGATCTGATGTTCATACACACACAACAGGCAGGTATGATCTGACGTTCACACACAACAGGCAGGTATGATCTGACGTTCACACACACACAACAGGCAGGTATGATCTGACGTTCACACACACACAACAGGCAGGTATGATCTGACGTTCACACACACACAACAGGCAGGTATGATCTGATGTTCACACACACACAACAGGCAGGTATGATCTGATGTTCATACACACACAACAGGCAGGTATGATCTGACGTTCACACACACACAACAGGCAGGTATGATCTGACGTTCACACACACACAACAGGCAGGTATGATCTGATCACACACACACAACAGGCAGGTATGATCTGATGTTCATACACACACAACAGGCAGGTATGATCTGATGTTCACACACACACAACAGGCAGGTATGATCTGACGTTCACACACACACAACAGGCAGGTATGATCTGACGTTCACATACACACAACAGGCAGGTATGATCTGATGTTCACACACAACAGGCAGGTATGATCTGACATTCACACACAACAGGCAGGTATGATCTGACGTTCACACACACAACAGGCAGGTATGATCTGATGTTCACACACAACAGGCAGGTATGATCTGATGTTCACATACACACAACAGGCAGGTATGATCTGATGTTCACACACAACAGGCAGGTATGATCTGACGTTCACATACACACAACAGGCAGGTATGATCTGATGTTCATACACACAACAGGCAGGTATGATCTGACGTTCACACACACAACAGGCAGGTATGATCTGACGTTCATACACACACAACAGGCAGGTATGATCTGATGTTCACACACACAACAGGCAGGTATGATCTGACGTTCACACACACAACAGGCAGGTATGATCTGATGTTCACACACACAACAGGCAGGTATGATCTGACGTTCATACACACACAACAGGCAGGTATGATCTGATGTTCATACACACACAACAGGCAGGTATGATCTGACGTTCACACACAACAGGCAGGTATGATCTGACGTTCACACACACAACAGGCAGGTATGATCTGATGTTCATACACACACAACAGGCAGGTATGATCTGATGTTCATACACACACAACAGGCAGGTATGATCTGATGTTCACACACACACAACAGGCAGGTATGATCTGACGTTCACACACACAACAGGCAGGTATGATCTGACGTTCACACACACACAACAGGCAGGTATGATCTGACGTTCACACACACAACAGGCAGGTATGATCTGACGTTCACACACACACAACAGGCAGGTATGATCTGATGTTCATACACACAACAGGCAGGTATGATCTGACGTTCACACACACACAACAGGGAGGTATGATCTGACGTTCACACACACACAACAGGCAGGTATGATCTGACGTTCACATGTTCATTTAATTAATGCTCTGGGTGAAACCTAAGAAACAAAACAGACAGAAAAGCCCAACAACAACAACAACATTGTTTTAAAAGACAAAAGGCCAGGATTAAAGGCAATGTTTACCCGTTCGCAAGAGATCACATTCATGTTTCAATCGTCAATGACCTTTTTAAATGTCAACTAGAACGTGGTTCCGGGTGGAAAAAGGAAGACGTTCTCCGCTCTAGAACCACTGCATCACCTCACGTCGTCTTCACCACGTAACGGTCCGAAGTAGTGCACTACACAGGGGATAGGGTGTCCTTAGAGATGGGCCTGTAGCCTCTGGACACAGTGATTATGAAGTAGTAGTGTGGGGGGGGGGGGTACTTCAGAGTCAGATGTTTAGTCCCAAACGGCACCCTATTCCCTATATAGTGCACTACTGCTGACCAGAGAATGGCACCCTATTCCCTATATAGTGGACTACTGCTGACCAGAGAATGCCACCCTATTCCCTATATAGTGCACTACTGCTGACCAGAGAATGGCACCCTATTCCCTATATAGTGCACTACTTTAGACCAGAGCCCTATGGCACCCTATTCCCTATATAGTGCACTACTGCTGACCAGAGAATGGCACCCTATTCCCTATATAGTGCACTACTGCTGACCAGAGAATGGCACCCTATTCCCTATATAGTGCACTACTGCTGACCAGAGAATGGCACCCTATTCCCTATATAGTGCACTACTTTAGACCAGAGCCCTATGGCACCCTATTCCCTATATAGTGCACTACTGCTGACCAGAGCGGCTCTGGTGAAAAGTAGTCGCGCCGTATAGGGCAGGGGTGTCAAACTCATTCCACGGAGGGCCCTAGCGTCTGCTGGGTGTCAAACTCATTCCACGGAGGGCCCTAGCGTCTGCTGGTTTTTGGTTCATCCTTTCAATTCAGACCTAGACAACCAGGTGAGGGGAGTTCCTTACTAAGACCTAGACAACCAGGTGAGGAGAGTTCCTCACTAATTAGTGACCTTAATTCATCAATTAAGTACAGGGGAGGAGTGAAAACCCGGCAGACACTCAGGCCCTCCATGGGAATGAGTTTGAAACGTGATATAGGGGATAGGTTGGCCATTCGGGACGCGTCACCAACCGGTCCAGGTCCAGTCTGCTGGTTGAGCTGTTTGATCATGAGGTATGTTGTTTTATAGGGGGGGGGGGGGGGGTCATGGTGCTGCTGCTCCCGTAATGCAGATATACAACCTTCATCCTTCATACAAAAAATGTCTGCTGTGGCAGAGCAATAATAAAACCTAATTCAGGTTCTGCCACCTACACCCTGAAGTGGCCACCTACATCCTGAAGTGTGCACTTCGTTCACTCCCCCCCCCTCATGGATCTGAAGTGGACTAGTGTTAGTAATATGGTGGAAACTCCCTCCCATCCAAGCTGATGCTTCCACCTATCTAATATTTATAAATCCATGAGGGGAAGTGCTTACATCAGGGACGAGGAGAGAATCAGTCCCAAAAGGGCACCCTATTCCCTATATAGTGCACTACGTTTATAAGATTTTTTAATAAAAAAAATAGTACCCTATATAGGGAATAGGGTGCCCTTGGAGATGCTGCCTGGCTGAGCGTGTACTCTGCCAACGGGCCTCCAGGCCCATTAAAACAGGACTGAGGGGTTGGTAGTTATCAGACAGACAGAAGAAAAGCATGTGTCAAAGTTAAAAACAAACATTCTGTACAAACATATCCACGGTTTGGTTTTTTGTTTTTAAAGCAGGGGGGAAAACTGAACAGTTAAAAAAAATAGTGCAACTTCAAGCTTCTTCTTGTTAAGTGAAACTTTCTCTTCTGCTACATGATGCTGAGGGACAATCTGAAGGCACCCAGTTGTTTACGCCGTCGCCGTGGAGACGGAGGGAGGAGCATCACCACGGTTACCATACAGTCACTCTGGAGACGGATGGGGGGGGGCAGTCAGGTTCCTGCAGAGAGAAAGAGGGGGAGAGAGAGGAATGTTTGTGATAAGCAATCGTCTATAACCGTACACCGTATGCACGGCTCCAGATGAAGGATACTTCGGCATACTATTGGCTACCTGACTGTCAGAATGTATACAAAAAACAACAACAGGAAGTAAAGTCATTACCCAGTATAAAGTCGCGCCACCACGGCCCGGTCAGGCCCCTCCCACGCGATTTTCTCATTACTTTCGCCGGTGGCGGGGTTGGTGATTGGCTCGTGGCGTTCCCAGAATTGTTGCGTTTGCCTCTCCTCTTCCCGGCTCGGACCCGGTTGTGCTCCTGAACCTCCTGCGCCGAGCCGCTAGACTCCTTCCAGGGAACTCTCCTCTTCCTTCTCTCCGTTTTCCCAGCTCTGCCCTCCCCGTCCCTCCTCTCCTCCCGTCTGGTCCCGTCGGGGCAGTACGCGTCGTCTAGATTGACGGTGCAGACGTCCCACTCCTCCTCAGCGGTGGACTCTGTGTCGGGGGAGTTGATCTTCTTGAGGAACACGCAACACTCCTTCAAAGTCTCCGGACTCCAGGCTTTAGAGCTGAGACACTGCTGTTTGGTGAGGCCCGGCAGCTGGTCAGTCAGGTGGACGGGGCTGCGGGGCTGACTGGTCTCTGAGGAGGCAGGTAGACGGTGGTGATGTGGAGAACAGGTGAGCTCCTCCCTGGGCTGAGCAGAGGGCCGTACCTGGCCAGGTGAGCTGCCTACCTCCACCGGCCTCCTCCTCCTCCTCCAGACCGCCTGGCTGTACCTCAGCCTGTTGGGCCGCTTGGCTCTGAGGGTCCTGGTGAGGAACTTGTCTCTGATTCTGAGCAGAGTGGTTCTGTACATCCCGAGGGCCCGGACCTTCCTCCATGGAGCTCGGATACGCAGCCCTCCCGGCGCCGGCCTCGCAGTGAACAGACGCCGCCTGGCGTTCAGCTCGTTTCCACGTTGGAGCCGCTCCTGGGCCAGACGGAGCTGGGCGGGGCTCTTTGGCACAGCTTTGGCAAACTTCTTGATGTGTTTGCGTAGTCGCGCGGTCTGCGGGCTGGGAAAGACGCTCCCCCTGCTGGCGGCCCGTGGGTAGTGCAGGAGCTCGTAGGGGTTTCGGGAGCTAGTCTTCTTCACGATGCCCAGAGACTGAGTCTCAGTGGTCTGCATGAACCAGGAGGCCAGCCTCTCCACGCTGCAGCGCCGGTCAAACAGCATCCGCACCGCCGACCCCACCTCTGGCTTCCAGGAGGGCGAGGAGTCGTCGTCGTTGAGTCTCTGCTTGGCGGACATGGTCGTCCCCGTCCTGGTGGTGTGGGCGGTAGCGGAGGAGACCCAGCTGTGGGATATGAGGCGGATCCTGCGAGCCAGCTCCTGGTTCAGGCTGTCCTGGTCGGAGGAGACGGGCCACCACCTCAACGCCTCGCTGGAGCAGGCTGGGAAGATGGAGTCTACCGAAACCCCCGCCACATGGCTCAGGTCCTCACGCAACACCCCTCCTCTTCCCTCGCTCCTCCTCTCCTCCCTCCCAGAGAGCAGCTCCTCCTGCCCTGGGGTGTCCTCTCCTCCTCCCCCCTCCTCCTCCTCCTTCCTCCTGCGCTGGCTGCCCTTGCTGCTGGCCCTGTTGATCAGTAGCTGTCTGGATCGGCGCAGCAGGGCGGTACTGTGGCTCAGGGACCTAGAGGTGGAGGTGGCTACAGAGTGAAGCAGGTACACTGATGGCTTCCTCACCCTCACAGAGTGACGCACCGCTAACAGAGGAGGAGTCTGGATCTGTCGCTCTCGCTCTCCATCCCTGGACTTTGTCGTTCTCTCTGTCTGCATCTGAGTGGCGTCCTCGCTAGTCGGAGTGCTGCCGATTTTCCTGAGCTCTTTGGAAGGCTGGGGTTCAGGAAGGAGGGCTTTCCGCCGACAGAGCATCTCCGGAGATTTCCTGGCGGTGTCCCGGTTCATGTGGATCTTGCGTTGCCGCGGCGACACGGTAGTGACGGTAACGGAGATTCCGGAGATCTTGACCTTGGCGGGTCTCCCTGGGCGACGCATGGCCGCGGCACACTGCAGCTTCTGGCACTTGATGTTGCTGCTGCTGTTGCTGGCGAACCTCCTCTCCTTCACCGGTCTGACGAAGTTTAGATCCATCAGCTTCACTGTAGCCTGGAGACAAGCAGCCTCCTCTGACACGGTCCTCTTGGTCCTGTGGGAGCGTCCGTACACCACGGTGATCTTCAGGTTTCTGTTAGCTGGGTCTGTCTCCTGGCAGCCTGGGACAGCGCTGCTCCCCTCCCCGGTGCTGCAGCCTAATCCACTGGACCGGTCCTGACCACCCTGCCTGGAGCCACAGCTCAGCTCCACACCCCTTTGCTTGGGCGGGCGGCCGATCGGCCTCTTGGCCCTCTTCTCCAGCTGGGGGCCCAGCTTCTTGGGCCGTCCCGGACGTCTCTTCGGGGGGGTGGTTTCACGGATAGGCGGCGGGCCGTCTCCGTTCAGGGACCCGGGGGAGCGTTTGGGCGGGCTACCCCCCTCTCCTCCTCTCGCTCCACACAGCTTTGGTGATGACGATACGGTGTCCTTGGGTGGACTCCTGGTTTTGGGTGGACTCTTGGTCTGGAGGGGACTCTTGGTTTTAGGTGGATTGTGGGTCTTCTCTGGGGTCTTCTCCGGGGTTCCAGCCCATGATGACTCCTCACAGGGGTCAAAGGTCTCCTGTCCATACCAGCTGGATCCCGGTGCAGCCGCCTTCAGGGTGTACCTCACCCCCTCCTCACCCACTACTGCAGAGACAAACATCAGCTTGATGGGGCTGGTGTACTGAGGCTGCTCTGTGGGGACCTCACCCTCTGGCCTGGAGGCTGTCTGAGGGCTCTCTGGTTGGGACTGGGAGTCGGGGTCCTGACCCTGGGGTTGGGCTGGGGCGGAGCGTAAGCGCACGTAAGGTCTGGCAGCGCTGAGCCTAACGTCTGCCTTGTTCTGGGAGCGGTGTTTAGGGGGACTCTGCTGCTTGGAGGAAGCTGCAGTGACGGGAATCACCTGACCCCGTCTTTGTGACTCACTGTCTGAACTCTGACCTCCTGCTGTTGATCCACAGCCTCTGCCTCCCCTCCTCTCCCGACTGACAACCTCAGGAGTGGATGCCAGCAGTAATTCCTCTTCTCTTGCTTCGCCCGACCCCTCAGCCGTGTCTGTGGCCAAGGATGGGGAGTCTGTGTGATTGGTGGTGGGGGCATTTAGTGGTGGCCGGTCCTTTGGCGTCCTCTGGGCGGAGAAGATTCTCTCTGAGAAACAGGCAGCAAAATACATCTTCCTGGGCTCTGTGACGTAGGAGGAGAACCGCTGGGGAGGGACGATGTTCCTCCTCCCGGACCTCCCAGCCTCGCTGCTCCTCTCCACCACCTTGCTGCTGCCTGGCTGGGACCTCCTGCCTCTCCTGGTTCTGCAGGGGGAGGAAGGGCTACTCCTGGCTGACACCCTGCTACTGTCCTTGCTGCAGCCTGCTGTTTCTGGTGTCTCCTCTTCCTCGCTACTCCTCTCAGGAAGACCACTGCCATGGTCACAGGCGCTGCCGGTACTACCTGGTTTCACCTCCTCTCTCCTCTTCTTCTCAGAGAGGTCACTCCTATTGCTTTCCTGACAGGTGACCTTCCAGCTGTCAGGTTTGTGTTTGTCCTCCTGTGGGTGACTCTGTTGTGTAGAGGAGAGGACTGGGGGTTTGTCCTCCTGTGGGTGACTCTGTTGTGTAGAGGAGAGGACTGGGGGTTTGTCCTTCGTCTCCTCCTTCACGCTGACTCTGTCCTTCGTAACTCTCACTGGACCTGCCTCCTCTGTCACCCTCTCCATCTCTCCCTCCTTCACCCTCTCCATCTCTCTCTCCTTCACCCTCTCCATCTCTCCCTCCTTCACCCTCTCCATCTCACCCTCCTTCACCCTCTCCATCTCACCCTCCTTCACCCTCTCCATCTCACCCTCCTTCACCCTCTCCATCTCTCCCTCCTTCACCCTCTCCATCTCTCCCTCCTTCACCCTCTCCATCTCTCCCTCCTTCACCCTCTCCATCTCTCCCTCCTTCACCCTCTCCATCTCTCCCTCCTTCACCCTCTCCATCTCACCCTCCTTCACCCTCTCCATCTCTCCCTCCTTCACCCTCTCCATCTCTCCCTCCTTCACCCTCTCCATCTCTCTCTCCTTCACCCTCTCCATCTCTCCCTCCTTCACCCTCTCCATCTCTCCCTCCTTCACCCTCTCCATCTCTCCCTCCACCTCTGCTGTAACGAGGGTTGGTTCAGGTATAAAAGGGGTTGGTTCAGGTGAGGAGCAGGTAGAAGAGGGCGTGGCACTGCGGCTCTTGTTCTTCCCTAGCGACAGCCTCCTCCTGCACAGCGATTGGTTCAGCCTGGCCAGCTCCCGTTTGATTAGCACGGTCTGTCGCCGGGTGGACGGCTGGTCGGGCAAAGTCATCATGGCAGCCAGGGCCTCCTGTCGCCGCCGGGAACGCGTCCGGGGTGGCCGGCTCTCGTTGTTGTCATGGCGATGCAACAGGTCGTTTAGGCTGTAGTCGCTGCCGCCACCCGTGTTCAGAACGGTGGTGATGATCTCACTCAGGTGGGCGTCGGCCTGAGACTCCGCTATGTGCTGATTGGCCGAGGTCGTCAGGTGGGGATCATTTTCTAGGTTGTGATTGGCTAAGGCAGAGCTGAGGGGCGGGTCCTTCTCCTGGGGTCTGATTGTCTTTAGTTTGTCACTGAAGCGCTCCACCAGGTCCTGTTGCTCCCCACTGCACCCCTCCTCCTCCTCCTCCTCCTCCTGCAGAAGAGAGGGAGGCTTGTCTTCCTCCTTCCCGTCCATGTCTGAGGGGATGGGGGAGAGAGGGGGAGGAGAGCGGCTGCGGGATCGCTCTCTCTTGAGGACAGGGCACTCGCTTCCTCCTCCTCCCTGGGCTGTGTGTCTGACCGGGGCCAGGTAGGTGTGTTCTGGGCAGCAAGAGGTGCAGGATCGGGGGTTGGGGTGGGAGCGGGGCTGGGGCTGGGGGTTGGGGTGGGAGCGGGGCTGGGGGTTGGGGTGGGAGCGGGGCTGGGGGTTGGGGTGGGAGCAGGGCTGGGGGTTGGGGTGGGAGCAGCAGACAGAGGGGTTAGGGCACAGAGCGGAGGGGTTAGGGCACAGAGCGGAGGGGTTAGGGCACAGAGCGGAGGATGAAAGCGAGGGGGAGGAGGTGAAAGTGCAGAGAGAAGAGGATGTGGTGGAGGAGGAGGAGTGGACTCCAGTGGTAATGTGTCCCAGGGCTAGGCTCTGGCAACACAGGCAGTGGAGGCTCTTGAGGCAGTAACAGACTGGAGGCAGCCTGCAGCGCTGCACACAGCAACAGCCTGGACCAGCTGGTGTCTTCCAGTCAGTCTGCTGATGTGAGGCGCCAGCGGCACTATGGCTCCTACAGTCGGTAAAGGGGAAGGAAGGAGGAGGAGAGGAAGTGTCCTTCTGTTGTTTGGCCACCAGGTGGCCGCAGAGAGGGTCTGGGGGCGGGACGAGGCGGCGATGGGCGTCCCTGTAGGCCAATGATTGGCGGTGCTGCTGGTGGGCGAGCCTCAGGATTCGTTGGAGCAGAGAGCGGTGGGCGGGGCATAAAGAGGAGCGGACCGCCTCCAGAGCAGAGCTCCTCCCACTTGGGGCCTCAGGCATCCCAGCATCCTCTGCTTCCCTCTGGGGCTCATCGGTAACCATGGGCAACAGGGAGCTAGAGAGACAGGAAACATCTTGATTTATTAAAACTAACCACAAACTAAACAGAAGGACTCCTTCACATGAAGATTCATTACAGAACCGGTTTATTCATGAAGGCAGAGAAGGCTTGTAGCAACGCTCAAACCAACGCAGAACAGACGGTCAACAACACTAACCCACCAATCAACTAAAACACAAAACACTGGTGTATCATACAGGCAAATCAACTTCAGTTAGCAAGCAAATTCATCTCGACTATAAAACAAATACATGTATTTCTTTCCAAAAAAAAACATTAGTGAAACAAATGCGTTTTACTGGGACAGACAGGGAAGGTTGACACCATAGAGTTATCACATCATCGCCACGCCACTGCCGTGTTCCAGAACAGTCGATCACACAACTCTTATTTGATTGTAAAACTCTTAAGCCTGATCAGACAAATCATTTCAACCTGACTATTGATCAATAACAGCGTTTTGCAGTGCTTAGCTTACTGATGGCCGTTATCAACAGACCACTAGTCTATTAGAGAAGAGGTTCCCAAACTGTTGTGCTTTGTGACCCACCATCAGTTGAGCGGTCATAAAACATAACCAGACCAATAATAAGGAAAGAATGTATGAATAAAACCCTCTTGTTAAAAATGTGTGATCAATTTTAAAATGTACTGTTGAATTCTACAATTATTTGTAACAATGCAGGGGGGGTTTTCTGGATCAAAAACGTGGTGGGTGCGTCAATGGGCGGTCGGTCGTCATCTTGGCAGTGGAGAGAATGTTGCCGTTTTAAAGCCAATTTCCTGCAATTCTACACACGTTGCCATGGAGACGAGAGAAAATGTTGCCGTTTTAAAGCCAATTTCCTGCAATTCTACACACGTTGCCATGGAGACGAGAGAAAATGTTGCCGTTTTTCCAGCTACTTTCCTGCAATTCTACACACGTTGCCATGGAGACGAGAGAAAATGTTGCCGTTTTTCCAGCTACTTTCCTGCAATTCTACACATGTTGCCATGGAGACGAGAGGCTAATGCTGTGTTCTAATGCTGGAACATAACATCAATGGAGGCCTGATTTTGTCTAGCTTTTATTCAGGTGATTGTTAGTTCTCAAAGATAATAGGCTGTTGTTTAAATATCTAGGTCCATTATCTCTTCTACATACTTTTTATTTGGTCTTAGTCGTTTAAGTTTACACTGAAAGCGCTTTTCCATCCCCAAAATGTCATTTGTAAAACACAATTTAATATTTTGCAATTTTAAAAAAAAGACAAAAAAAGTAATCAAGCCCCGACCCACAAGTGGGCCCCGACCCACAGTTTGGGAACCACTGTATTAGCGTGCCAGCTTCTTCCCTGATTCAGTCAACAACATCACCTCCTAGTGGCCTAATGGGGCAAGTACTGGGTACAATAAATACATTATTAATTTAACATTTAAATCACCAACCCATGCATTTGGAACAGAACAACACATTTCACATTGTATCAAAGTGCCTCTTTACAGATCAATGTAACACAATCAAAAAAACATTTAAATCACAAACCTGAAGCAACATGTAGAAGGAAAGACGGCCGAGCAGCCACTAAACGCTTCACTACAATTACAAAACATTTATGCATAAAATAACCAACTGATTTCTGTTAAAGTATTTTTTTTAAAGATCCAGTGCATTCGGAAAGTATTCAGACCCCTTGACTTTTTCCACATTGTTACATTACAGCCTTATTTCTAAAATTTATAAAATTGTTTTTTTCCATTATCAATCTACACACAATACCCCATAATGACAAAGTGAAAAACAGGTTTTTAGATATCACATTTACATAAGTATTCAGACCCTTTACACAGTACTTTGTTGAAGCACCTTTGGCAGCGATTACAGCCTCGAGTCTTCTTGGGTATGGCGCTACAAGCTTGGCACACCTGTATTTGGGGAGTTTCTCCCATTCTTCTCTGCAGATCCTCTCAAGCTCTGTCAGGTTGGATGGGGAGCGTCGCTGCACAGCTATTTTCAGGTCTCTCCAGAGATGTTCGATCGGGTTCAAGTCCGGGCTCTGGCTGGGCCACTCAAGGACATTCAGAGACTTGTCCCGAAGCCACTCCTGCATTGTCTTGGCTGTGTGCTTAAGGTTGTTGTTCTGTTGGAAGGTGAACCTTCACCCCAGTCTGAGGTCCTGAGCGCTCTGGAGCAGGTTTTCATCAAGGATCTATCTGTACTTTGCTCCGTCAATCTTTGCCTCGATCCTGACTAGTCTCCCAGTCCCTGCCGCTGAAAAACATCCCCACAGCATGATGCTGCCACCACCATGCTTCACCTTAGGGATGGTGCCAGGTTTCCTCCAGATGTGACGCTTGGCCAAAGAGTTCAATCTTGGTTTCATCAGACCAGAGAATCTTGTTTCTCATGGTCTGAGTGTCTTTAGGTGCCTTTTGGCAAACTCCAAGCGGGCTGTCATGTGCCTTTTACTGAGGAGTGGCTTCTGTCTGGCCACTCTACCGTAAAGGCCTGATTGGTGGAGTGCTGCAGAGATGGTTGTCCTTCTGGAAGGTTCTCCCATCTCCACAGAGGAACTCTGGAGCTCTTCAGAGTGACCATCGGGTTCTTGGTCACCTCTCTGACCAAGGCCCTTCTTCCCCGATTGCTCAGTTTGGCCGGGCGGCCAGCTCTAGGAAACGTTTTGGTGGTTATTAACTTCTTCCATTTAAGAATGATGGACGCCACTGTGTTCTTGTGGACCTTCAATGCTGCAGAAATGTTTTGGTACCCTTCCCCAGATCTGTGCTTTGACACAATCCTGTCTCGGAGCTCTACGGACAATTCCTTCGACCTCATGGCTTGGTTTTTGCTCTGACATTCACTGTCAACTGTGGGACCTTATATAGAAAGGTGTGTGCCTTTCCAAATCATGTCCAATCAATTGAATTTACCACAGGTGGAATCCAATCAAGTTGTAGCAACATCTCAAGGATGATCAATGGAAACAGGATGCATCGGAGCTCAATTTCGAGTCTCATGGTAAAGGGTCTGAATACTTATGTAAATAAGGTATCTGTTTTTTATTTGTAATAAATTTGCACAAAAAAATTCTAAAAACCTGTTTTTGCTTTGTCATTATGAGGTATTGTATGTAGATTGCTGAGAATAAAAAAATATTAGATCCATTTTAGAATAAGGCTGTAACGTAACAAAATGTGTAAAAGGTCAAGGGGTCTGAATACTTTCCGAAGGCGCTGTATGTAGACAGTATAGAACAGGAAAACAAACCACCTGAAGATGTTTACAAGCAAGGCGGTTACCGGTAGAGGAGTGTAACCATGGTAATAACGCAAGAGAACCCAGTCTGTAACCATGGTAATAACGCAAGAGAACACAGTCTGAGTTTGGGTTCTGTCAACTACAATAGAACTTTGTTATCCATTCTCCATTATAGAACTGAAACGGATTATTGCTGAACCTAATACTAAATACTTGTTACACCAAAAAAGCTCTTAAAAATAGATAATCCAGTCTGATCCTGATAAATGCAGCTATGTGAGACTGACCTGCCTGAAGGCCTGGTATAAAATATATAATCCAGTCTGATCCTGATAAATGCAACTATGTGAGACTGACCCGAAGGCCTGGTAGATCCAGAGCATGAAGATATCCTGAGTTAGTAAGTAATGTAAAAGACTGGATTTGAATTGCACTTCGACTGAGTGTGCACTCACCAGGAGGGCAGTCGCGTGTTCCCAGAGAGTTGAGACTACACCGCCTAGCCGAGCGTCAGGCAGGTAGGTACAGAGCCATGTGATACAGTGTCCCAAATGGCACCCTATTCCCTATGTAGTGCACTACTTTAGACCAGAGAATGGCACCCTATTCCCTATGTAGTGCACTACTTTTGACCAGCGCACCTGTCCTGCCAGATGGGCAAGTGCCTTTGAGAGCTTAAAAGTCCAATTGCAGCCGTTTTATTTTTTTTACTCTTATCAAATCATTTCTGGGTAACAAGTACCTTACTGTGATTGATTGTTTTCAATTTAAAATGGTCAACATAAAAAAATAGCTTCCTAGCAAACAGAAATTTCTCAAGCAATAATTTGAATAGGACTGGCTGGGAGTGGTCTAAGTGGGGAGAGAGAAGTGAAAACTAGCTGTTATTGGCAGAGAGGTTTGGAACTCTCCTTCCTATTGGTCTAGCTGTGGCTAGCGACTGGAACGAGCTGCAAAAAACACTCAAACTGGACAGTTTTATCTCCAGAGTGGCTCAGTGGTCTAAGGCACTGCATCTCAGCGGTCTAAGGCAATGCATCTCAGTGCTTGAGGCGTCACTACAGACCGAGTGGCTCAGTGGTCTAAGGCACTGCATCTCAGTGCTTGAGGCGTCACTACAGACCGAGTGGCTCAGCGGTCTAAGGCACTGCATCTCAGTGCTAGAGGCACTGCATCTCAGCGGTCTAAGGCACTGCATCTCAGTGCTTGAGGCGTCCCTACAGACCCCCCTGGTTCGATTCCAGGCTGTATCACAACCGGCCGTGATTGGGAGTCCCATAGGGCGGCGCACAATTGGCCCAGCGTCGTCCGGGTTTGGCCGGTGTAGGCCGTCATTGTAAATAAGAATTTGTTCTTAACTGACTTACCTCGTTAAATAAAGGTTAAATAAAGGTTAAATAAATACAAAATAAATTTACTAAATCCCCCCCCAATAAACCTCCGTCCAAAACAGGCTGAAACTTCAGGAGGTCTTTTCAAACAGCTCTTCCTCTAAAAGGGCATTAGCATAATTTTCACAGTATTATTCCAACCTCAGTGTGGAAATATATATATAAAACACATGAAAATCACATTTTTGACTGCACTGGGCCTTTAATGTCAATCCCTGAAAGGCCCTGGTCAAAAGTAATGAACACTATTCACCCCCCTTGACATTTGTCCTATTTTGTTGCCTTACAACCTGGAATTAAAATTGATTTTTTTGGGGTTTGTATAATTTGATTTACAAAACATGCCGACCACTTTGAAGATAAAAAAAAAAATATTTTTTGGTGAAACAAACAAGAAATAAGACGAAAAAAACCCAGAACTTGAGCGTGCATAACTATTCACCCCCCCAAAGTCAATACTTTGTAGAGCCACCTTTTGCAGCAATTAAAGCTGCAAGTCTCTTGGGGTATGTCTCTATAAGCTTGGTACTTCTAGCCACTGGGATTTTTGCCCATTCTTCAAGGCAAAACTGCTCCAGCTCCTTCAAGTTGGATGGGTTCCGCTGGTGTACAGCAATCTTTAAGTCATACCACAGATTCTCAATTGGATTGAGGTCTGGGTTTTGACTAGGCCATTCCAAGACATTTAAAATGTTTCCCCTTAAACCACTCGAGTGTTGCTTTAGCAGTATGCTTAGGGTCATTGTCCTGCTGGAAGGTGAACCTCCGTTCCCAGTCTCAAATTTCTGGAAGACTGAAACAGGTTTCCCTCAAGAATTTCCCTGTATTTAGCGCCATCCATCATTCCTTCAATTCTGACCAGTTTCCCAGTCCCTGCCGATGGAAAAACATCCCCACAGCATGATGCTGCCACCACCATGCTTCACTGTGGGGATGGTGTTCTCGGGGTGATGAGAGATGTGGGGTTTGCGCCAAACATTAGCGTTTTCCTTCATGGCCAAAAAGCTCAATTTTAGTTTCATCTGACCAGAGTACCGTCTTCCATATGTTTGGGGAGTCTCCCACATGCCTTTTGGCGAACTTACAAAAATGTATAATAAACTGTTTTTTGCTTTGTCATTATGGGGTATTGTGTGTAGATTGATGAGGGGGGGAAAAAACAATTTAATCAATTTTAGAATAAGACTAATGTAACAAAATATGGAAAAAGTCAAAGGGGGTCTGAATACTTCCCGAATGCACTGTAGGTGGAGACAGGCACTGTTTAGTTTAGTACTTTAGCCACCAGGGTCACCAGAGTTAGTTAATGCCATAATAGAAGCAGAGTCTGATATCTCTCTCACACACACACACACACACACACACACACACACACACACACACACAACACGTTCCACAACAGGTACAAAATACAGTACAGGACAAAACACACAGCCATGGATCAAAACACAGCTGCCATGGATCAAAACACAGCTGCCATGGATCAAAACACACAGCTGCCATGGATCAAAACACACAGCTGCCATGGATCAAAACACAGCTGCCATGGATCAAAACACACAGCTGCCATGGATCAAAACACAGCTGCCATGGATCAAAACACAGCTGCCATGGATCAAAACACACAGCTGCCATGGATCAAAACACACAGCTGCCATGGATCAAAACACACAGCTGCCATGGATCAAAACACACAGCTGCCATGGATCAAAACACAGCTGCCATGGATCAAAACACAGCTGCCATGGATCAAAACACACAGCTGCCATGGATCAAAACACACAGCTGCCATGGATCAAAACACAGCTGCCATGGATCAAAACACACAGCTGCCATGGATCAAAACACAGCTGCCATGGATCAAAACACACAGCTGCCATGGATCAAAACACACAGCTGCCATGGATCAAAACACAGCTGCCATGGATCAAAACACACAGCTGCCATGGATCAAAACACAGCTGCCATGGATCAAAACACACAGCTGCCATGGATCAAAACACACAGCTGCCATGGATCAAAACACACAGCCATGGATCAAAACACAGCTGCCCATCTTCCCTGCCAAAGCCACAAAGGCAGGTTGTATAGGCTAGATTCGGGCTGGGCGATATGGACAAAATATCACATTATTTTTCACTGTATTTTTATGTTTTTGAATAATAAAAGTTCTAAATATGCTGTCTAAATAGTTCATGACCCTGTGGTGGCAACACCGTTTATTTAAAATCGGGCTTTCTCCATTTATACAGTTCAATCAAACTCCAAAACAACAACCCCCCCTCAAATTTTTTTTGCCTTTTCATCAATTTCTCCTGATTTCCTGCACTTTTATTATCATGTCCACACTGTGCCACGCAGCATGATAATGGAAAAAAAAAATCTAGGCCTAGTTAATTGAACTGTTGGAATCGTGGAAATAGAATGATTATTCTATAGTTGGAATATATTGGGCAGCACCTTGAATACACTGACATGGCAACAAATGAATAATCCACAGAGGAACTATTGACAGGGTAGGAACCAAAGTGTTCGTCGGTGTTTCCAGGTGACCTTAATTAGATGTTACATGACATGTTTTCATACTTCGTG
>NW_028156968.1:0-10000 GCF_964263955.1 Coregonus lavaretus | reverse complement strand
ACGTTATTGTGACGTTGCCGTGACGTTACCACTCAACAAGTGATAAGAGTCAACCCCCTTCACATAGCAACAACACACACGGACACACACACACAGCCAGCTAGCTGGCTACACCAGGGCCGTGTTCCGGCTAGCTGGCTACACCAGGGCCGTGTTCCGGCTAGCTGGCTACACCAGGGCCGTGTTCCGGCTAGCTGGCTACACCAGGGCCGTGTTCCGGCTAGCTGGCTACACCAGGGCCGTGTTCCGGCTAGCTGGCTACACCAGGGCCGTGTTCCGGCTAGCTGGCTACACCAGGGCCGTGGTCCGGCTAGCTGGCTACACCAGGGCCGTGTTCCGGCTAGCTGGCTACACCAGGGCCGTGTTCCGGCTAGCTGGCTACACCAGGGCCGTGTTCCGGCTAGCTGGCTACACCAGGGCCGTGTTCCGGCTTGCTGGCTACACCAGGGCCGTGTTCCGTAGAGGAACTAACAGGTGTTGTTGAAACAGGGAGGTTACAACCTGATTTATATGGATATATACATCCCATCCATCACCAGTACATTATTCAATTCACCATCCAAGTCTACAGCCTGGTTCCATTGATACCAGAGGACTGGTTGAAATATAAAGAGCATTCTGACCAGTCTAACTGAGATACAGATCAACCTAACACTGTCCCGATACACTAACAAGCACACCACTCTGAATTCAAGTAGTGTTTTTTGCCGTACAAGCTTAAATAGTATGGTACTTAAAGTGAAGTATAGTATTGTAAATGCATGGTAAATAGTAATGATGTAATCTATTGGGCTATGCATACTAAGTAGTGTGCTAGTATGGACACTGAGCCACAGTTAGGGGACCAAGGAGAGGAGAGACACTCACCCTGAGGCTTTGGGGAAGGTGGGTGATCTGGCAGAGCTCCGCTTGGAGAGGTCGAGCACACTGTTCACTACGGGAGGAGGAATCACACAACTAGTTAGAGTCCAGACAACTAGTTAGAGTCCAGACAACTAGTTAAAGGCCGGACAACTAGTTAGAGATGTGTGGGTTCTAAGTCCTGTTGGATTCTCTACCTGGTGTGGATCAAGGTCAAAGATAGGACGAGGATTCTAATATCCCATAACTCTTTGCATCAACGCAGAAGAATTCTAAAACAAAAGGGACCAAGCGATGCTAGTTAGCGACGGCACTGGTCCCACGAATCTCGTTTATTTCCAGAAGCTACGACGTTATCCTCACCTTGGCATCTTCAACCTCGGTGTGGGTTCTCTCCCTGAGTTGGTCTACCACAAAGCAGGATCAAATAGTTAGCCAGCTAACTTTGATAAGCATCCAGAAATAACGACTCATTTTCTCATTCTTTATAAAAAAAAAAGTTAAACTTGTAGATATGTGTTTTCGGGTTGTTGAATCAACTGACCCGTCGCTAAGCACCGGCCCCCTTGGTTACTGTTGCTACCTCAGATGACATTTTCCCAGGAAGCCCATTTCCCCCCTTCTGACCATTGGCCAAATCTCCTCACAATGATCTCAAACTATGTTTTTAATACACAATGAAAAATAAACACCCGACTACCCCTTGCTCAAATCAGGAAACTCTTGGGTATGTTGTGGTGGACTGTCATTACAATTGCTTCACTGGAACCTGGTCAAATTGTTTTGTATCGTGGCTTGCCACTGAATGGCTCTGAATGCACTGTGCATAGTCGAAGATACTAACCAATTTTGGGATAATATGTGCTCTCAAATCGTTTGCTGATGTTCGAAAGCAGACGAGTTAAAATTCCTAATATAGCCAACTTAGCTAGCTAACATACATTTAGAGAAAACAAGTTATATTAAGTGGCTAGCTAGCTAGCGTTAGCAACGTTTGGTGGTCAATAAGAAAGAGCTAGCTAACCAAGCTGAGCTAGCAAACACTAACAAAAGTATCATTACGGATTCAAAAAAATACTCCATCAACGGGCTCTGCATTTCAGGAATCATTGGCAAGTACCCCTGGTCCACTGTTTAATTATTTAACCATTTAAACAATGATTTTTTGAAGAAAACAAGGTTTTTGCCCACTGCCCTCACTGGCTTTCATGCGTTTCGGACTCGACTACAGTTGCTATCTATTGGAGCGATGCGATTGGTTGCCCAAAATTCCAGGGCGGGGCTTAGCGAAGAGTCAATTAAACCATGCCCATTTCAAGCTTATCTTAAAAAAATACGAATAATATCTAATTAGTTAGGCAAGTTAGCTGGCTAACTCCTTGATCCTGCTTTGTAGTATACCCCCCTGGTGTGGGTTCTAAGCCCTGTTGGGTTCTCTACCTGGTGTGGGTTCTAAGCCCTGTTGGGTTCTCTACCTGGTGTGGGTTCTAAGTCCTGTTGGGTTCTCCACCTGGTGTTGGTTCTAAGTCCTGTTGGGTTCTCCACCTGGTGTTGGTTATAAGTCCTGTTGGGTTCACTATCTGGTGTTGGTTCTCTACCTGGTGTTGGGTTCTAAGCCCTATTGGGTTCTTTACCTGGTATTGGTTCTAAGCCCTGTTGGGTTCTCTCCCTGGTGTGGGTTCTAAGTACTGTTGGGTTCTCTCCCTGGTATGGGTTCTAAGTCCTGTTGGGTTCTCTCCCTGGTGTTGGATTGTAAGTCCTGTTGGGTTCTCTCCTGGTGTGGGTTCTAAGTCCTGTTGGGTTCTCTACCTGGTGTTGGTTCTAAGTCCTGTTGGGTTCTCTCCCTGGTGTGGGTTCTAAGTCCTGTTGGGTTCTCTACCTGGAGTGGATTCTAAGTCCTGTTGGGTTCTAAGTCCTGTTGGGTTCTCTACCTGGTGTTGGTTCTAAGTCCTGTTGGGTTCTCTACCTGGTATTGGTTCTAAGTCCTGTTGGGTTCCCTCCCTGGTGTTGGTTCTAAGTCCTGTTGGGTTCTCTACCTGGTGTTGGTTCTAAGTCCTGTTGGGTTCTCTCCCTGGTGTTGGATTGTAAGTCCTGTTGGGTTCTCTCCTGGTGTGGGTTCTAAGTCCTGTTGGGTTCTCTACCTGGTGTTGGTTCTAAGTCCTGTTGGGTTCTCTCCCTGGTGTTGGTTCTAAGTCCTGTTGGGTTCTCTCCCTGGTGTTGGTTCTAAGTCCTGTTGGGTTCTCTCTCTGGTGTTGGTTCTAAGTCCTGTTGGGTTCTCTCCCTGGTGTGGGTTCTAAGTCTTGTTGGGTTCTCTCCCTGGTGTGGGTTCTAAGTCCTGTTGGGTTCTCTACCTGGTGTTGGTTCTAAGTCCTGTTGGGTTCTCTCCCTGGTGTTGGTTCTAAGTCCTGTTGGGTTCTCTCCCTGGTGTTGGTTCTAAGTCCTGTTGGGTTCTCTCTCTGGTGTTGGTTCTAAGCCCTGTTGGGTTCTCTACCTGGTGTGGGTTCCTCCTCCTGGTTCTCCTGGTTCCGTGTCACAGTGAGGTCTAGAGGTGTGTCGAGGTCAGAACGCTGGGAGCCTGTGGCGGTGCTGGTAGAGGTGGTGAGGTGTGTCTTGGAGACGTACTCTATAGCAAACTGCCTGACCATCCTCCTCATCAGTTCCTGGGCAACCAGAGGGATGTTAGGGTCCCCACCGGACGACAGCTCTGGCATGGACAGACAAGCAATCAATCACATGTATATATACTGCCCACGTACATTTCTATAGCATTTATAAACCAGGTAGCCAACGATGCTGCATTAGAGTTTACAGGTCACCCGTCATCTCTACCGGCTTTTAGTTCCTATGGAAATGTCACTGTTCTAGTTGAGTGGGCGGGGACTCACCCTTCTTATGGAACACGGCGTGGAGGAACCTGTGAGCTGACAGGCTGCTGTCCGAGAGGGAGGGGCCTTGGGAGGGGGAGGCGGCCGCCACCGGGACATGGTCCTATCAGGAGGAGGAAGAAGAAGAGGCAATGACATCACTAACGCATCATTAATAAAACGCATACAAACCAACACGTATCAGCTAACCACATCGTAAGTCGATGACACAGGTCGGTGACGTGGCACGCAACCATTGGTTGATGCATGCAGCGTCCGAGCAGCGGGAAACACGACCAATGTCACCCGAATGACAACGGCTACCAAAAACGTTTCGCAGCGACTGACAAGAGAAACCCCCCAGTGAATCCCGATATTAGCTGTGACCGAAGCGTTTCCACGACTGCTGGAAGTGAATCAAGATAGAAAATAACAGCATGTTTTATAGAATGAGCTGAACTTACATTGATCAGGAGGCCGCAGAAGGAACAGCCGGCCTCCACTGCCCAGTCGTCCAGCTCCTCTGGTTCACAGTCTGAACACACACAAACACACACAGGACTCACGGTCAATAAGGCCTCAGTCGAATCCAACTGGGAGCAAACACGTGTACACGCACACGCACACACACGCACACGCACACGCACACGCACACACACACACACACACACAGGACTCACGGTCAATAAGGCCTCAGTCGAATCCAACTGGGAGCAAACACGTGCACACACACACACACACACACACACAATCACATGTCAAAAAGACAAGCCTCATGTATAACACAAAATACTTGTACGCAAATACACACACACACACACGGACACTCACCATCAAAAATATTGAGGTCTCTGAGCAGCAACGGGCCATAGATTCCCTCCAGAATGCTCTCGAACCCTGCACAACACAATGGAATACACACTATCAACACACACCTTTCTCTGACTGTGCCAACATTGGGCTCATTGTTTTGATTTTACTGGTTGTCTGCAGGAAACCAGATGAGTGAGTGTCAGTGGAGGCTGCCGAAGGGGAGGAGGACGGCTCATAATAACGGCTGTAAATGGGAGTCAATGGAATGGCATCAAACACGTGGTTTCCATGTGATTCATACCATTCCATGAACTCCCTTCCGGCCATTACTATGAGCCGACCTCCCCTCTGAGCAGCCTCCACTAAAACAACACCACGACTTGTCTGGCAGCTGTCATTTACCATTGTAATCAGAGAAAAATGGGCACAGTTTAAAAACGGCAAAGGCTATTCATTAAGGAGCATCTAGACAAACCAGTTTTAAATGCACGTGGATGTGACCGTGTTTTAACCAGATACCCAGTCTTTGCCTCCATGTACACTGGCTAGCATTTACATTTACATTTTAGTCATTTAGCGGACGCTCTTATCCAGAGCGACTTACAGTTAGTGAATACATATATTATTATTTTTATACTGGCCCCCCGTGGGAATCGAACCCACAACCCTGGCGTTGCAAACGCCATGCTCTATCAACTGAGCTACATCCCTGCCGGCCATTCCCTCCCCTACCCCTGGACGACGCTGGGCCAATTGTGCGCCGCCCCATGGGTCTCCCGGTCGCGGCCGGCTACGACAGAGCCAGGATTCGAACCAGGATCTCTAGTTGCACAGCTATTATAGACCACTGCGCCACTCGGGAGGTTACCTAGCAAGCTAAGTTATAATATTAAAAAAGAGACATAGCTTTGTAGTAGAATAGCTATGACAGCAGTCTCCAACTCCAGCCTGGTCTCAGAGCAAAACGTATTATATTTTACTAAAATACATGCCACTCCATTTAGTATACACTGAGTGTACAAAACGTAGACTGACCAGGTAAACGCTATGATCCCTTATTGATGTCACCTGTTAAATCCACTTCAAAAATCAGTGTAGATTTTTAAGCCTTGAGACATGGATTGTGTATGTGCGCCATTCTGAGGGTGAATGGGCAAGACAAAAGATTTAAGTGCCTTTGAACGGGGTATGGTAGTAGGTGCCAGGCGTACCTGTTTTGAGTCAAGAACTGCAACGCTGCTGGGTTTTACACACTCAACAGTTTTCCGCGTGTATCAAGAATGGTCCACCAACCAAAGGACATCCAGCCAACTTGACACAACTTGTGGGAAGCATTGGAGTCAACGTGGGCCAGCGTCCCTGTGGAACGCTTTCGACACCTTGTATAGGCCATGCCCCGACGAATTTGAGGCTCGAGGGCAAAAAGGGGGCTCAACTCAATATTAGGAAAGTGTTCGGTGTGTTAATTAACGTTAGGTTACATTACTAGACTAGAAGTAAAATAGTAAACGATTAGTAAATGTTACGTTTGGATGGGTGGGAGTATAACGCAAACGTCTAACGTCCCAAAGGTTGTGTGTTCAACTATCATCAGGGACAACTTCAGCAACTAATTATTACTTTTTAGCTACTTTGCAACTACTTAGCATGTTAGCTAACACTAACCCTTTAACCTAACTCCTAACCTTAACCCCTAACCTACTTAGCATGTTAGCTAACACTAACCCTTTAACCTAACTCCTAACCTTAACCCCTAACCTACTTAGCATGTTAGCTAACACTAACCCTTTAACCTAACCTTAACCCCTAACCTACTTAGCATGTTAGCTAACACTAACCCTTTAACCTAACTCCTAACCTTAACCCCTAACCTACTTAGCATGTTAGCTAACACTAACCCTTTAACCTAACTCCTAACCTTAATCCCTAACCTACTTAGCATGTTAGCTAACTCCTAACCTTAACCCCTAACCTACGTAGCATGTTAGCTAACCCTTTAACCTAACTCCTAACCTTAACCCCTAACCTACTTAGCATGTTAGCTAACCCTTTAACCTAACTCCTAACCTTAATCCCTAACCTACTTAGCATGTTAGCTAACACTAACCCTTTAACCTAACTCCTAACCTTAACCCCTAACCTACGTAGCATGTTAGCTAACCCTTTAACCTAACTCCTAACCTTAATCCCTAACCTACTTAGCATGTTAGCTAACACTAACCCTTTAACCTAACTCCTAACCTTAACCCCTAACCTACTTAGCATGTTAGCTAACCCTTTAACCTAACTCCTAACCTTAACCCCTAACCTACTTAGCATGTTAGCTAACCCTAACCCTTTAACCTAACTCCTAACCTTAACCCCTAACCTACTTAGCATGTTAGCTAACCCTAACCCTTTAACCTAACTCCTAACCTAACGTAGCATATCATACTAAAGCAGTCTAACGTAATATCATACTAAACGGGTCAAAGCAAACTGGTGCAATCAAGACGTAGGATACTATACATCCCACAATTCATATTATATAGGAGTACCACAGTATGAGTCATAATACCCATAAAACCTAGTGGTCAAACAAGGAAATGGTTCAAATCATTTTTTTAGAAACACTTTAAATAAGGGCTGTGTTTTGTGTAGGCATACCCTGCGTGACGTTTTGATAACCGTGTAAATCTCCCTATGTCAATATATTTGCCTGTATTTAACCCCCCAAAAATTAAATGCTAATTAGCTGCTAATGTGGCTATCATAAAGAACTACAAATGCCATGATGATCTGGACCAGACTGCCGAATCAAGGCAAAGGTAAGAATCTCTGGATTAACTATCGAATGTTAGCTAAATTTAGTAATTAATAAATTGGCTAAATGTATTTTAATTGACAATTCTGTGAACTGTCTTGTGCAAGTTTTTAATGTACATAATACCTCTCAGCAAAAGGTGTCAGCTAGAGATGACGTGCATGGAGCTGGCAGGGATTTGTAGTCTTGCATGATGTCTACTTTGATGCTAATTAGCATTTTCGAATCAGAGTAAATAGAGCCGAATATATTGATAAAAGTCACCTTGTCCTAGAGAGATTTACATGGTTATCAAAACGTCACGCCAGGGTAAGCTTACACGAAACACAGCCCTTATTTTAAGTGTTTCTAAAATTCCCCTATGGGAAAAACGAATGGTGGAAAAAACGATTCAAATCAAATCAAATTTTATTTGTCACATACACGTGTTTAGCAGATGTTATTGTGGGTGTAGCGAAATGCTTGTGCTTCTAGCTCTGACAGTGCAGTAACATCTAACAAGTAATATCTAACAATTTCACAACATATATCCAATACACACAAATCTAAGTAAGGAATGGAATTAAGAATATATACATATATGGACAAGCAATGACAGAGCGGCATGGACTAAGATACAGTAGAATATTATAGAATATTCAATCATTAGCTACTGTATTTTAGTCAATACCACTCCGACGTTGCTCGTCCTAATATGTATATATTTCTTAATTCCATTATTTTACTTTTAGATTTGTGTATATTGTTAAGATACTTCTGCACTGTTGGAGCTAGGAACACAAGCATTTAGCTACACCCGCAATAACATCTGCTAAATATGTGTATGTGACCAATAACATTTGATTTGTGGTCTGCGTTGAGATCTGGCTGTCCACCTCAGGAGGTCAGGGATGTATTTGTGTGCGGATTTCTCCTCAGTCTGGACGCAAATCAAGCTACCTGAAAGCGCATACAGTGGACAACGTCATCAGCACTCCTCCCACAAGTCTCCAGAAAACTTGTTAGCTAGCTAATATTTAGAAAAACACTTGTTGGGCTAGAGTTATGCTAACCCTTTTGCAATCCATTTATATTTTCTTGCTAGCTTGCTGATTAGCTACAGTCAGTAGTTATTGGAGACCGAGGCAACGTTTCTCAGCCAGTCGAAATCATAATAAATAAATAAATTGGTCATTTAGCAGACGCTCTTATCCAGAGCGACTTACAGGAGCAATTAGGGTTAAGTGCCTTGCTCAAGGGCACATCGACAGTTTTTTCACCTAGTCGGCTCTGGGATTAGAACCAGCGACCTTTCGGTTGCTGGCACAATGCTCTTAACCACTAAGCTACCTGCCCATCCCATGAATCAACTGGCATCATTTTTATGGATATATACAAAGAAATGTCAATTGAAAAAAGGTAAAACGAAGTGCAGCTAGTTTGCGGTCTTTCCAGCTTCAGTTTGAAGTGATTGTGTTAGCTGTGTTGTTGGCTAGCTCCTCTCTGAACAACAGTGTCCCGATGAGCCGGCCGCGACCGGGAGACCCATGGGGCGGCGCACAATTGGCACAGTGTCGTCCAGGGTAGGGGAGGGAATGGCCGGCAGGGATGTAGCTCAGTTGGTAGAGCATGGCATTTGCAACGCCAGGGTTGTGGGTTCGATTCCCACGGGAGCCAGTATGAAAAAAAAAAAGACAAAAAAAAAATGTAGGCACTCAATAACTGTAAGTCGCTCTGGATAAGAGCGTCTGCTAAAATGACTAAAAAAATATTTTTTTTTTTATGTCACTAGAAAACAGCTAAAACAAATGTAAAATGAAGCTACTGTTGTTATTCTGGCTGCACTGTTTGACATGACTGTAAATTAGCCGTAGATGACTAGCTAGCAAGCAAGGGATAAGAACGTTGCCAGCCAGTATGGCAATGGAACATTTAGAACGAACGACTGGGTCGCGTCCATAGATACAGAACAAAAAGACTGAACGACTGGGTCGCGTCCATAGATACCAGAACAAAAAGACTGAACGACTGGGTCGCGTCCATAGATACCAGAACAAAAAGACTGAACGACTGTGTCGCGTCCATAGATACCAGAACAAAAAGACTGAACGACTGGGTCGCGTCCATAGATACAGGACAAAAAGACTGAACGACTGGGTCGCGTCCATAGATACCAGAACAAAAAGACTGAACGACTGGGTCGCGTCCATAGATACAGGACAAAAAGACTGAACGACTGGGTCGCGTCCATAGATACCAGAACAAAAAGACTGAACGACTGGGTCGCGTCCATAGATACCAGAACAAAAAGACTGAACGACTGGGTCGCGTCCATAGATACCAGAACAAAAAGACTGAACGACTGGGTCGCGTCCATAGATACAGAACAAAAAGACTGAACGACTGGGTCGCGTCCATAGATACCAGAACAAAAAGACTGAACGACTGGGTCGCGTCCATAGATACCAGAACAAAAAGACTGAACGACTGGGTCGCGTCCATAGATACAGAACAAAAAGACTGAACGACTGGGTCGCGTCCATAGATACCAGAACAAAAAGACTGAACGACTGGGTCGCGTCCATAGATACAGAACAAAAAGACTGAACGACTGGGTCGCGTCCATAGATACCAGAACAAAAAGACTGAACGACTGGGTCGCATCCATAAATACAGAACA